>NC_089269.1:5947552-6057552 GCF_963930625.1 Muntiacus reevesi
GTGAGAACCCACTCCAGTATTCTTGCTGGGAAATCCCATGCACAGAGGAGACTGGAAGGCTACAATCCATGGGGTCACAAAGAGTCAGGCATGACTTAACAATAAACAGCAAGAGCAAGACATACAAAGCATGCATGTTCTCTGATTGCAATAGTACTAAATTGGAAATTGACAACAGAAAGATATAGAAAATCCCCAAGTATTTGAAAATGAAGTAGTGAATTTCTAAATAAACAATAGGCCCAAGAATAAATGACAAGGGAAATGAATTGGTGGCGCTAGAGGTAAAGAACCCACCTGCAAATGCAGGAGAAGCTAGAGACATGGGTTCGATCCCTGGGTCAGGAAGATCCTCTGGTTAGGAAATGGGAGCTCATTGAAGGATTATTGCCTGGAAAATTCCATGGACAGAGGAGCCTGACAGGCTGCAGTCCATGGGGTCTCAAAGAATTGGACACGACCGAGCAACTGAGCACACACACAAAAATAAAACGTAACAAATAAAACTTTGTAGGATGCAGCTAAAAGAGGGATTATAGAGAAATACATATTGCAAACTCCCCATATTGGAAAAAAGAAGGGTCACAAATAAATGATCTTCACTTCCACCTTAAGAAATTAGAGAAAGAACAAACTAAACCCAAAGGAAGCAGAAAAGAAGGAAATAATCAGTATGAAACTGGAAATCAAAACACACACCAAAAAAACAGAAAAACAGTAAGTGAGATAAATAAAATGTATAAATTTCTGGCCAGAATTATAAAAGAAAAAAAAGGGGTAAAGAACAAATTACATGTATCAGGAATTAGAGGGGTGACATCACAACTGATTCTACAGATATTGACTATTTTTTAAATATTACAAGCTACTTTAGATTAATAAATTTGAGAATTTAAATGGACAATTTTTTTTTTGAAAGATACAAATTACCAAAACTCAATTAAGAAGAAAGACACAAACAAATATTTTTGTATCTGTTAAAGAAATTTAACTTGTTGTTCAAAGCATTCCCACAAAGAAAACTTCCAAATTGCTTCATGGAGAAATTCTCCCAATCACTTAAAGAAGTAGTAATACCAATTTGACACAAAAGTCCAGACACAGGCGTTGAGGTCAGCGTTACTCCAAAAATAATTGTAGACAAACACAATTAATTAAAAGGAAAGGAAACCTCAAACGAATATACCCAATGAACATAGATATAAAAACTAACAAATTTTAAGTAATCAAATTAAGCAACATATGAAAATGATAATAAATCATTTCTAAGTTTATCCCAAGCATGCAAGGTTGGTTTAACACTCAAGATTAGTCAGTATTGCTAAGAAATCTAGCTAGTCTCCCCAACTTCATCTATAGATTCAGTGCAATCCCAGCAAGTTATTTTGTCAATAGCAATAAACTAATTCCAAATACCAAGAAAGGCAAAATAGAATATAGAATAGCCAAGAAAACAGTGAAGGAGAACAAAATGGAGAGACTGACACTATCTGACCTTAAGATTTACTATAGATTTACAGCAATCAAGACAATGTTGTATTGGCAAAGTAATACACAAATAGATTATTAGAACAGAATAGCAAGTCCAGAAATACACCCACATAACTATAGTCAACTGATCTTTGACAAAAAGAGCAAAGATAACAGGGCAAAGGTAGTCTTTTTGACAAATGATGTTGGAACAACTGGACATCCTAGGCAAAAAATAATGATAAATCTAGCTTCAGACCTTAGAACCTTCACAAAAATTAGCTCAAAATGGATTAACTCTACATGTAAAACACAAAAATGGAAACGTCCTAGAAGAAAACATAGAAGAAAACCTAAATGACCTTTCATACAGCATTGAGTTTTTAGCTACAACACCAAAGGCAAGCTCCATGAAGGAAACTGGTAAGTGAAATCTTGTTAAAATTTTAAATTTCTGCTCTGTGAAAGGCAATGTCAGGAGAATAAAAAGACAAGCCACAGACTGGGAGAAAATATCTGCAAAAGACTGATCTAATAAATGTTATCCAAAAATATGGAAAGAACTCTTAAATCTCAACAATTAAAAAACAAGTAGCCCAAATAAAAAGTGGGCCAAAAACCACGACAGACACCTCAACAAATAAGATATACAGATGGCAAATAAGCGTGTGAAAGGATGCTGCATTTACACATGTTACAGGAGCGGCGGCGGCCCGGGGCAGGATCAGCGCGGCCGAGAGGGGCTATCCCACGTCCGAGGTCGGGGCGGCGGCTGCGCTTTGCTGGAGCAGCCGTGAAGAGATACCCCACGTCCAAGGTAAGAGAAACCCAAGTGAGATGGTAGGTGCTGAGAGAGGGCATCGGAGGGCAGGCACACTAATACCATAATCTCAGAAAACTAGCCAATCTGATCACACAGACCACAGCCTTGTCTAACTCAATGAAACCAAGCCATGCCGTGTGGGGCCAGCCAAGACCGTTGGGTCACGGTGGAGAGGTCTGACGGAATGTGGTCCACTGGAGAAGGGAATGGCAAACCACTTCAGAATTCTTGCCTTGAGAACCCCATGAACAGTATGAGAAGGCAAAATGATAGGACACTGAAAGGAACTCCCCAGGTCGGTAGGTGCCCAATATGCTACTGGAGATCAGTGGAGAAATAACTCCAGAAAGAAAGAAGGGATGGAGCCAAAGCAGAAACAACACCCAGCTGTGGACGTGACTGGTGATAGAAGCAAGGTCCGATGCTGTAAAGAGCAATATTCCATAGGAACCTGGAATGTTAGGTCCATGAATCAAGGCAAATTGGAAGTGGTCAAACAGAAGATGGCAAGAGTGAACATGAACATTCTAGGAATCAGCAAACTAAGATGGGCTGGAATGGGTGGATTTAACTTAGAGGACCATTATATCTACTACTGTGGGCAGGAACCCCTTAGAAGAAATGGAGTAGCCATCAGAGTCAACAAAAGAGTCCAAAACACAGTCCTTGGGAGCCGTCTCAAAAACGACAGAATGACCTCTGCTCGTTTCCAAGGCAAACCATTCAATATCACAATAATCCAAGTCTATGCCCTGACAGTAACACTGAAGAAGCTGAAGTTGAATGGTTCTATGAAGACCTACAAGATCTTTTAGAACTAACACCCAAAAGCATGTCTTTTTCATTATAAGGGGACTGGAACGGAAAAGTAGGAAGTCAAGAAACACCTGGAGTAACAGGTAAATTTGGCCTTAGAGTACAGAATGAAGCAGGGCAAAACCTGATAGAGTTTTGCCAAGAAAATGCACTGGTCATAGCAAACACCCTCTTCCAACAACACAAGAGAAGACTCTACACATGGACATCACCAGATGGTCAACCCCGAAATCAGATTGATTATATTCTTTGCAGCCAAAGATGGAGAAGATCTATGCAAGCAAAAACAAGACAAGGAGCTGATTGTGGCACATGATCATGAACTCCTTATCACCAAATTCAGACTTAAATTGAAGAAAGTGGGGAAAACCATTAAACCATTCAGGTATGACCTAAATCAAATCCCTTATGATTATACAGTGGAAGTGAGAAATAGATTTAAGGGACTAGATCTGATAGACAGAGTACCTGATGAACTATGGATGGAGGTTTGTGACATTGTACAGGAGACAGGGATCAAGACCATCCCCAAGAAAAAGAAATGCAAAAAAGCAAAATAGCTACCTGAGGAGGCCTTACAAATAGCTGTGAAAAGAAGAGAAGTGAAAAGCAAAGGAGAAAAAGAAAGATATACCCATTTGAATGCAGAGTTCCAAAGAATAGCAAGGAGAGATAAGAAAGCCTTCCTCAGTGATCAATGCAAAGAAATAGAGGAAAACAATAGAATGGGAAAGACTAGAGATCTCTTCAAGAAAATTAGAGATACCAAGGGAATATTTCATGCAAAGATGAGCTCAATAAAGGACAGAAATGGGATGGACCTAACAGAAGCAGAAGTATTAAGAAGAGGTGGCAAGAATACACAGAAGAACTGTACAAAACAATCTTCATGACCCAGATAATCACGATAGTGTGATCACTCACCTAGAGCCAGACATCCTGGAATGTGAAGTCATGTGGGCCTTAGGAAGTATCACTACAAACAAAGCTAGTGGAGGTGATGGAATTCCAATTGAGCTATTTCAAATCCTGAAAGATGATGCTGTGAAAGTGCTTCACTCAATATGCCAGCAAGTTTGGAAAACTCAGCAGTGGCCACAGGACTGGAAAAGGTCAGTTTTCATTACAATCCCAAAGAAAGGCAATGCTAAAGAATGCTCAATCTACCACACAATTGCTCTCATCTCACATGCTAGCAAAATAATGCTCAAAATTCTCCATGCAAGGCTTCAGCAATACGTGAACCGTGAACTTCCAGATGTTCAAGCTGGTTTTATAAAAGGTGGAGGAACCAGAGATCAAATTGCCAACATCTGCTGGATCATTGAAAAAGCAAAAGAGTTCCAGAAAAACATCTATATCTGCTTTATTGACTATGCAAAAGCCTTCGACTGTGTGGATCACCTTTCCTCAACTTGATAAAGGGAAGCTACAAAAACTTACAGCTAACATCAGTACAATACTTCATGGTGAAAAACCAAATCATTTCTCCCCTAAGATCAGTAATAAGGAAAAATAACCATGTTCACCACTTACATTCAACATTGTACTAAAGATTATAGTCATTTTAATAGGTTAGAAAGATAAATAAAGGATATCTGAATTGGAAAGGAAGAAATAAAACCATTTTTCTACATAAACTTTTTTATGTAGAAAATAAAATGGAATATACAAAAAGCAACAAGAACTCACAAGTAAGTTTACCAAATTGCAGAAGATAAAAGCAGTATACAAAAAGCAATTGTATTTCCATACACTGGCAAAAAAACTGGAAAATGAAAAATTTTAAACTAGCATTTATAGCAGCATCCAGAAATATGAAATAATTGGAAAAAAAATCTAACAATCCATGCCAATCTTATACATGAAGATCTATGAAACTTTGCTAAAAGATTAGAGGATCTAAACAGAGACATGTGTTCATGGTCAGATGATTTGATATGGTAAAGATGCTAGTTCTCTCCCCAAGAGATCTGTAATTGCAATGAAATCCCAATCAAAATTGCATGGTTTTTTTTTTACAGAAATTGGCAAGCTGATTCTAAAATCTGTATGGAAATGGAAAAAAACAAAAAATAAAAGAAACACCTAGACTAACAAAAGCAACTTCAAAATAGAACACAATAAGAGGAATTACGAGACTTACTTCAACAACTTGTTACCAAAAAGCTTCAGTAATTGAGACGTTAGGATGTTGGCCTGAAGGTACATAATCCAATTAATGCAGCAGATGTGAGAAAGATCCCCTCTTGGCACTGGTCAGGGGAAGGACAGAGTAACCACTTACAAACACATCCAGAGCCTTCTCTGTAGTAAAGGTTCTTTATGGAAAATCATGCTCCTACTATATCAGATATAATTCTGAAAATTTATCGGACTAAAGATCAGTATCCTCTCTACTTCAGCAGATGTAGCAGATCTTAGTCATATAAATTTTCAGAACTGTATCTGGTATAGTAGCATGATTTTCCCTGAAGAGGAGGGCGCATTGGCTTTTTAATCTCATCTAATAGGAGGGAAAAAAATGTCAGCAGGAGACTGGGCTTCAAGTAAATAGATCAGGGATAGAAATTGATAGAGAATGTCTATTTTTTAAAAAATATTAACTGAAACTGAAGTTCTGATAAATTACATTTGAAAGGAGTTGCTCAAGATTTAACATCAAACTCCACGCAAAATCAGAGAGAAAGATGAGAGCTCTCTGTTAAATAGGAATGTAAAAAAAAAAAAAAAATTCTACATTAGCTAGTGTAGTCCTGGTACATCCTGGGTAGAGATGAAGACATTACATTAAGGAGAAGTAGAGGACTTTTTATGACATAAAAATTAAGGGGACTCAGCAGTATGTGATAAGAGAAGGTAGAAAAGAAAGATAATTACAATTAAAGCTCATGGTCCGAATGGTGACGCAAAAAAATGGAAAAATATACAGATAGGAGTCCAGCTTCTAACTCCAAGACACCAAGTATCTAGACATTGCAACTATATAGAAGTCAGAGAGGCAAGACTCATACCAAGAGCGGCAGAGAGAGAGGTTTTTGGCTTTTTTTTTTTTTTTTTTTTTTCCTCTGTGGGATAGAGCTGCTGCAGATAGAGGTAAGGGACTTCATCTTCTGGAAAGACGCAGTTCTAATATAGTTAAAATCGGCATCTGATAGATTCTTGAAGTGTCTTACACAGCAGTTTTGTTCTTCACAAGACTGACGTTTTGAGTGACAAAAGACACTCTTGATTTAATTCAGATAAACCATGAGAAATTGTTTTATATCCTGGAGAAGATAGAAACGTTGGGCAAATGGGAAGTTGTTAACTTAGAAATCAAATTGCCAGCATCTGTTGGATCATAAACATCTACTTCTGCTTCATTGACTATAGTAAAAAGCTTTGATTGTGTGGATCACAACAAACTGTGGAAAATTCTTCAAGAGATGGGAATACCAGACCACCTGACCTGCCTCCTGATAAATCCGTATGCAGGTCAGGAAGCAACAGTTAGAACTGGACATGGAGCAACAGACTGGTTCCAAATGGGAAAATGAGTAAGTCAAGTTTGTATATTGTCACCCTACTTACCTAACTTATATGCAGAGTACATCATGCAAAATGCTAGGCTGGATGAAGCACAACCTGGACTCAAGATTGCTAGGAGAAATATCAATAACCTCAGATATGCAGATGACATCACCCTTATGGCAGAAAGTGAAGAAGAACTAAAGAGCCTCTTGATGAAAATGAAAGAGGAGGTGAAAAAACTGGCTTAAAACTCAACATTCAAAAAGCTAATATCATGGCATCCAGTCCCATCACTTCATGGCAAATAGATGGGGAAACAATGGAAACAGTGAGAATTCATTTTCTTGGGCTCCAAAATCACTGCAGATGGTGACTCCAGTCATGAAATTAAAACACACTTGCTCCTTGGAGGAAAAGCTATGACAAACCTAGACAGTGTGTTAAAAAGCAGACACATTACTTTGCTGACAGATGCCCATGTAGTCAAAGCTATGGTTTTTCCAGAAGTCATGTATGGACATGAGAGTTGGATTATAAAGAAAGCTGAACACTGAAGAATTGATGCTTTTGAACTGTGATGTTGGAGAAGACTCTTGAGAGTCCCTTGGACAGTAAGGAGATCCAACCAGTCTATCCTAAAAGAAATCAGTCCTGAATATTCATTGGAAGTATTGTTGCTGAATCTAGAGCTCCAATACTTTGGCCACCTAATGTGAAGAACTGACTCATTGGAAAAGACCCTGATGCTGGGAAAGATTGAAGGCATGAGGAGAAGGAGACGACAGAGGATGAGATGGTTGGATGGCATCACTGACTTGATGGACATGAATTTGACCTAGCCCCAAGAGTTGGTGATGGACAGGGAAGCCTGGCGTGCTGCAGTCCATGGGGTTACAAAGAGTTGGACATGACTGAGTGACTGAACTAACTTAGAAATAAGGGAGGAACTGAGCATGTAATCAGTGCCTCATGAGGAAAGCACATTTTCCAAAGTTAGAGGCTGATATCATGACCTGATTCAAGAAGAAAAATTACATTAAATAAACATGACTATGCAAATTTTCTTGTATGAGAGAAGATGAGAGAGAGAGATAAAGAGAACAGCATCAGTCCTGGGTGTTCATTGGAAGGACTGATGCTGAAGCTGAAACTCCAATACTTTGGCCACCTGATGCGAAGAGCTGACTCATTAGAAAAGACCCTGATGCTGGGCAAGACTGAAGGCAAGAGGAGAAGGGGACAGGATAGGATGAGATGGTTGGATGGCATCACCGACTCAATGGACATGAGTTTGAGTAAACTCTGGGAGTTGGTGATGGACAGGGAGGCCTGGTGTGCTGCAGTCCATGGATGGGATCACAAAGAGTTGGACACGACTGAGCAACTGAACTGAACTGATCTGATGATAAACTGCAATGTCTATAAACATACATGAGATGGATAGAGGGACCCATCTGAATAAGCAAGATAATGTAAGAAAGATAGTGCTGAAAATGAGCTACAACTAGTGAAACATATTTGTTTAGTATGAGAATAAGAAAACACCCCATCTAGTACTTAAAGCAGGTATCTTAGTTACAACAACTAGAACATGTTAGCCTATGTCCCTTTCTTTATCTTCGCTGTAGTAATTACACTTTACTGAGTTGATGTTCAGGAACTAGGCTTCAGAAGAGGGGCTTTAGGGAGAGTATCTCATTTAAATCTAAACACAGCACCATGATCTGGATATTATCATCCATTTTCTCACAAATGAGGAAATGGAAATTTAAAGAGGTTCCGTAACTTGCCCATGGGTCCACAGTTAGCAAGTGGCAGAACCAGGATTTGAACTCAGGCAGCCTAATGCCAGATCTGATGCCTTTAATCACTATACTCAATTATCTGCTGCATCAAAAGAGATCATTCAAAAAGAAAGTGACAGAACAAGCCCAAGTATGAAATCACTGAAGTCCAAGATACCTGAGAGGCATCTAGACACTCTAAATGCGTTTTAGCCCCCTAGCCAACAACAGTCACCCTTCAGAGAACTAACACTAGATACTAATGGGAACACTGTACCTCTCACAATAATCTATGATAAACACTGGAAAAGTCATCTGGTATCTAGAGTCAGAAAAATAATTTCTGAAGCTTTTAGAATAATGAGAAATTTGAATTTGTATTAAAAATATACTATTTGTATTATGTCCATCTTAGCAAAATATTTAGCTGGTTTATCAAAAAAAGGTTGAGAAAGTAATTATTTGGTCAGTAAAGATCAGACTGTATTTATTAAAATGAACCATGGCAGATGAAAATATTTATGTTTAAAATTTTTTAACATACTAAAATAAATTCTAATGCTTAAAAATTTTTCTATCAAAAGAAAGCAATTGATAGCATTTATGCAGTGTAGGAAAGACCATGGACTGTTGTAGTATTCTCAAGACCTTTAAGTGTCTGTGCAAGTTTATGAAAAGAGCTTACTGCTACAGTACTGTCAATCAGAAGAAGGTTGTTTAATGACTTGATTATAAACTTCCTCTCAGCCCTGTCTGGATTAAAGTTTTTATCAACGAAGATACAGAGGTCCTCTTTCACATATTTAAGAATAATTAAAAGGGGAAGAGATAGCAAATGCATAGTTTTCCAGGAAGGATTTCCATAGTACCTCAACAGAACAGGATAATGGATATAATCTGACCAGGTGTAGCTTAATAATGATGAATTTTAAATGTTTGCACAAATAGGCAATTGCACTGTTTTAAGATGAAGGAGATGCAGTGTCTGAAAAGCAAGCATGAAAATGTCTTGGGACTTTGACATAAGTTCCGCATGAGTCAGCAGAATGCTCTGAACTGAGCATCTCAAAGGAAACTATCGCATTCAATCTTGGGTTCCAACAAATTAAAAGGCATTTGTAAGAGAGCGATCAGGATAATCTAAGCTCAGTGGGGAAAAAACATACAAAGAAAACCTTAAAGAAAAAGCACTGAGGCTGCTTCATCTGCAGAGAAATGTGCGCTCATCAGTTACAATGCCCTTGGGTGCCAGGAACAGCTCCAACTCCAGTTGGTATGAGAAATAAAAAATTGTATTTTATGCAATAAGAGGTCTGGAATTAAAGTAGCTTTCACATAGTAATGACAGATCGAGGCATCAAACTCAGAGAATACATCCAAGAGCAATACATCTTCCTATTACTCACTAAAAAGAGGAAAGAGAGACAGAAAACTTTTTTCTAGAAGACTTCTCTTCTGATTGCATTGGTCAAAATTATGTCTCATTACCATTCCCTGGTGGCTCAGATGGTAAAGAACCCACCTGCAATGCAGTAGGCCTGGGTTCGATCCCTGAGCTGGGAAGATCCCCTGGAGGAGGGCATGCCAACTCTTGCCTGGAGAATCACCATGGACAGAGGAGCTTGGTGGGCGACAGTCCGTGGGGTTGCAAAGAGCTGGACACGACTGAGCGACTAGGCAGGGCACAGCCATTCCTTGACACATCGCTTTCAAAGGAATGGGATTAGTCCCCCACTAACCAGGACTCCTGAGAACTAGGAAAGGCCGTGTTCCTCTGAGACATGATGACGTGTGAAGAAGGGAGCAGGGACTTGAGTAAAATCAAGAGTTCTGTTAGAAAGGATACCAGCCAGGTCTACCACACAATGTCCTGGGGAAAACCTAGTAGTAGCTTTCACTTATTTAAGAGTTGCCACATGGAAATGCACCCTGTGGGTCAAAAGAAGGGAACCCAAGATTAATGCTTGGAAGTTAAAGATGGATATACAGCAAGCCAGTAATAAATGGAATTTGCTGCATAATGAATGATTCCCTCACTCTCCATGTACCCTCTAGAGGGAAAGAACTGGACTAGATGTCCTCTGTAAAGCCTTCCAAGCAAAGCCCAGCTTACAATTCAGCAGGTTTTGTCCTGCATGAAAGCAAAGCCAACGAGTCAGGTAGAGACTGAAACGTTCAGGCATTGTCTCTCTGCAAAGTAATGCCAAGTTCTCTGGAACTGAGGCAACTCGTTAAATAAAGACACCCTATATCTGCAAGCTGAATGGAGAACTGCACAAGGAAGCCATGTGTACTAGTTAGCATAACAGCGATTCCAATGTTATTATAGATTTCTCTGGTTGAATTTTAACTAAAGTTGGAAAGAATAGAACATTTTCAAAGTAATTATTTTAATGCTATTTATAGTTTGCAAAGCACTTTTCCATCTTTAAAACAGGCATTATGATTATTCTCATTTTATAGTGAAGATATGGAGGACCAGAATCTTCAACGCCATCAGGCAAATCTGCCTGATTCCAAATAAGTGCAGTGAAAATAGAAATTCTTCTTCTTCCTATTTCTCCTTTTCCCCCTACTCCTTTTTTCTTCTACTACTGAGTTGGCAAATCCTTCTCTAGTAGATATAACGAAATATTTTTATAATAATAATACTTATTTCTTAAATCCATATACTCTTTAAAAGCAAAATTCTGTCCTTCCATATTGTTCATTGAGGACTTTTATGTTTTTCCATATACTCAGAGAGACTTCACAGGTGTCACTAGTGGTAAAGGACACACCTACCAATGCAGGAGGCATGAGAGACGCAGGTTCCATCCCTGGATCTGAAAGATCCGCTGGAAGAGGGCATGGCAAGCCACTCCAGCATTCTTGCCTGGAGGAGCCCGGCGGGCTGCAGTCCATGGGGTCACAAAGAGTTGGGCACGCTGAAGTAACCTAGCAGGCACGTGAACCCAGAAATTATTTAAATATCACAATAATGACCTCTTTCCATCATTTGATCCACATATATGCTCTAATTATGGCTCTGCCTCGAGAAGAATGGATTAGATGTCAGCTTCAGTTTGAGTTGGATTGAATGGATTTTGGTCCCAGCTTTGCATTTACTCTTAGAAAGACCCTTCCATGACAACCCAGTGTTGAATTAGCATATAAATAATAACTTTTTATATTAACCTTCATCAAGTACTCAGTACAACTTAAATTTATTAGTAATATATCTGCTGTCATATACCCGATGAATCTTTTCAATTTCCTTTTCTTCATGTAAGTATTACATATATCCCAGTAAATCGTAGTGCCACTTTACTAACACAATGCTGAAGGACAGAGAAGTAAAATCTTTTTGTATGCCAAATTTAGTAGTCAGGTTCAGATAAAGAAATAAAAGGGAAAATAATAAAAAGTACAGAATGAAAGCTGGGGTTGAGGGCTGTTGGATGAGAAACAGATGAGTAAGAGACACCTCACACTGCACCCTTTTTTATCTTGTAGCATCTATTTAAACCATTAAAATTTATTTATTTAAAAGGATAAGTTAATGAATAAATAAATTTGGTTAAAATTTAAGCCAAATATCAGTTAAGTAAATTAATAAGAAAAAAAGACAAAGAAGGAAAGGAAGGGACAGAGGAAAGAAGATGTTTGTTAATACATACTTTGCTTTAGTACTAAAGTGATCTTCACAAAGTTACCCAGGAATCTCGAAAAGCTGTCATCACCATCTTGAGAATTCTTAGGACATATTCGCAGATGATCCAGGTCTTTATGGATTTAAGAGGAAAGCAGAGATAGGAAGTCAGTTTTGGAGAGAGGAGGGGAAATAAAGTTGGGATTTGTGAGGCTTGCTAATCCCTTTTTAGTGCCTTAAGCAGAAAACCCCACATTTTTGTACTTTTGAGGGACAAAAAGGAAGATGGAAAAATAATTCACTGCATGCAAATCAAATGATACTTAGAAGAAAGTGAAACCTTCAATTTGCAAATTCAAACATATACAATAGATTTATTGAAGCCCAATAGAAAGTTCCCCAAACTGAAAAGAAGCATGACTCTGGACTGAATATAGATTGCGCCACCACAAAGCGACTCCATCTGAAAATGGGGCGTAGATGCACAGCTTATGCGTTTGTTACAAGAACGTACAATAAAATGTTTTGTCAGCATCCACTGTCAATTCACCTACAGTGTTAGGACACCTCAGCGAGACTTCATATAGGATTTTCAGTCCCTTTCAGGGTAAAGTTTGCCATAAAATTGGTTATAAAGGGAATTTCTGTGAAATATTGTCTATAATGAAGTTAGAATCAGGCGGCTAAGTAAAAATTTAGAATAATAAGGTTAATTCAAGTATACTTCTAGGTCATTTTTATATTTTGCATTTCCTCACCATAATTCTAGACTTTGAGATATCCTCTTTGTTAGTATTCTTCAGTCTAGAAATTCTATTTACTTCCCTTCCCCCATATTAAGGATTTATTTGTATATTTATTATGTTTGTGTGTGCTATGCTCAGGCGTGTCTGATGCTTTGTGACCCCTTGGACTGTAGCCCTCCAGGCTCCTCTGTCCATGGGATTTTCCAGGCGAGAATCCTGGAGTGGGCTGCCATTTCCTACTCCAGGGGATCTTCTCAACCCAGGGATCAAAACCGTGTCTCTTGAGTATCCTGCATTGGCAAACAGATTCTTTCCCACTGTGCCACCTAGGAAGCCCCATTTCTTATGTTTACTTAGGATATTTAAGGTGCTTAGCAGAGCAGGATAGAACTACTATATTATACTATATTCCACATTAGGTGTGTCAACATAATATAATAAAACATGAAAATTCTTTAATAATGAGTGTCCAGATTCTCTAAACCTCAAGCTAAAAATTCCACACTACTTTTTTAAAAACGAGGAAATCTTATGAACAAGAACCCATCATGCCCATCTAAGGCTACATGACATGTTTAAGATATACCTACAGAGCCAGTTCAATTTAGTTTACAAAAGGCTACTTGAGATGCCAGACTCCAGGAATGCACAGATTAACAAATATAACACTCTTGACTTTTGTGGAGGTTTCAGTCCAGTGAAGGAGGCAAATCTACACCTAATCTCAGTACAGCGAGTAGTAGCAGTGTCTGCACACATCAGCTCAGTTCAGTTTAGTGGCTCATTCATTTCCGACTGGTTGTGACCGCATGGACCGTAGCACGCCAGGCCTCCCTGTCCATCACCAACTCCTGGAGTCTACTCAAACTCATGTCCATTGAGTCGGTGATGCTATCCAACCATCTCATCCTCTGTTGTCCCCTTCAATCTTTCCCAGCATCAGGGACTTTTCCAATGAGTCAGTTCTTTGCATCAGGTGACCAAAGTATTGGAGTTTCAGTGTCAGCATCAGTCCTTCCAATGAATATTTAGGGTTGATTTCCTTTAGGATGGACTGGTTGGATCTCCTTGCAGTCCAAGGGACTCTCAAGCGTCTTCTCCAACACCACAGTTCAAAAGCATCAATTCTTCGGCACTCAGCTTTATTTATAGTCCAACTCTCACATCCATACATGGCTACTGGAAAAACCATAGCCTTGACTAGATAGACCTTTGTTGGCAAAGTCATGTCTCTGCATTTTAATATACTGTCTAGGTTGGTCATAACTTTTCTTCCAAAGACTAAATGTCTTTTAATTTCATGGCTGCAGTTTGCACACACACCCTCTCTCATAAAACCAGTCAAGGCAAGAAGGCATCCAAATTCAAATGGGCCTTATTTGGCGACCATTCCAGACTCCTGAAACATCTGTTCCCAGGACCCTGCATGATTTACTTGAGCCCCAGATAAGAAATACTTTAGCAGACCGCGAGCATTTTATTAGGTGAGTCCTGAGCCCGTACTCTGTATCTTCTCACTGCAAACTACTGTTTACTCTTCCTTATTTTAGCCTTCTGCTGACCCTCCCCTCTGGGCTGATACACTGATTTAGCACTGCCTCAGTTCCCAAACCAGTTTTAATCACTGCTACATTCTCTCCCTCTTAGACTGAGGGCTCTTCAGGCTTTGAAGACGTGTGATGATTCTGCCTACCGCAGAGGCTAACTCTTTCTCTTCCTCAGTGCGTGCTGCTACACTCATTTTGCCAACTTTGTTTTTCAGCTATATGTGGTCACTAGTTGAGTTCCAGTGAATGAATGTGACTGGAAATGATGTGGACTATTTCCAGGCCTGATGCATTAAGAAAGTCTCATGCACAATCCTCTTTTCTCCTTCCCCTTCTGCAGACTGATGTAAAATAAAGGGGGACGGTAGGCAGACTGGAGGGAATTGTAGAGTAAATTGGTTTTGAATCTAATCAACTTTACCACATTATGCAAAAGAGCAACTTTAAGTTACTGCAACAAATGTTAACAGGTAGAGAAGGTGTTTGTTGTTTGTTCAAAGGGTTAGGAAAATTTACATTTGTGTCATGGAGTTGGCATCAGGTTTTAAAGCCAAATTATAAACTCTTATTTAAAATGACTAGTAAATGGCCAGAAAAGTAAGGGATATAAGTGCAGAATTTCTAGTTTCTTTTCTTAGTTCCTTGAGGAATGGACAAATACAAATTTAACTGCCTTCAGAATTTTTATCACCTTATAATTTAATTTAAGTTTTTGTGGCCACAAGGCATTCTTTGAAATAAAGCTAAAATGAGGTGAAGGGGAGCTGCCTCTGGTAACTGATTATTTTTGTCAGGAATTTTAGGTTGTATTTCTAATTCTGCAACAGATTCATTAGGTTACATTATGTTCAGCAAGTTACCATTTCTTTGTCAGACTGTTCTGTGGGTGGTGTATTAATATTCTTTTACAGTCCTTTTTTCACCATGACAGGGGAACTCCTGTGGGTATTTATAGGATCCAGAATATATTCATATATCCTTTATTATATCTTTACAGTTGTTCTCTTTCTCTCTGTCTGATTCTTCTAGTTGATTCTTTGTCCCAGATTATTTTTTTCCTGTAAAAGAATGATAATGCTACCCATCTGGTATTTGTTTGAAATGAATTGAAGAGGTTTGGGAAAATTTCCTGGCAGAGTAGCACTTACATTTGTACCATCTATGACAGAAATATAATTACTATGTTAACATAAATACATCCCTTCTGAAATGTCAAAATGTTTTCAGCCTTCACAAATTATTTTAGCTTTTATAAATGGTGGTGATTCTTCTCTCAAGGGAGCGATCCTTTTCCAGCTTCCACAAGAGATACATGCAGTCCATATTAACATTTAAATATTTCAACTAGTATATGTAGAGGAAATAGCTTTATAAGTTTTTAATATAAATGTAAAGTAGTTTAAAAAAATAAGCTTGCACTGGAACAATGTCAGATCCTGCCTTTGTCAAAGACAGCAATACTCAGCACCCTTTTTTCAACTGTTCTTTTTCTCAACCACAACTTCCACTGACTTGTTAATTAGTTGAGGCTTAAATATTTAATTTTAATGACTTACTACATTTTTCACAATTGCATTTTACTTTATCATTGCTTGCATATTACAGCATAATTTCCTTTGGAAAGATTTATAAAAGTAATTAAAGACAAAATACTCAGAGTACATATTTTTCATAACTGTACTTAGTGATGGGCAAGATGAAAAGTAGAAGAAATTGATGAATTGAAGAAGCAAAACAGATGGTAAAATTGCATACATGTGCCAACACACTCCAGCCTGCAGTCTGTTCCAGATTCTGCTAAGGCCAGAAACATAGTAAAAAAATACCAAGAGCTCGATTCCAGCAGGAAAGGCCCAAATCCCCTTGGATCCATAAAAGCAGGCTTCCTGGCTCTAACACAGGTAGCCCTATGCAAAGCAGTATTCCGTGGAAATGCTGTGTTTTCTGACCTTCTGGAAGTTTGTGTGTTAAAGCATATGGTTTTTCTCAAGGGAAGAAGAATCCTCTCTAAATAGCTGTCAAGGCGATAGATGATATAGACAAATGGATATACAGAGACAAAATGATCCTCTCTTTTCTTATGTATGGCCATCATTTTTTTTTTCTGTTTGTAATTAATCTTCCCTTTGTTTGTGCTCATATGTAGTGGATACTCTACACATCTCTAGGAGTTACACGGATAGTTAAAATGATAGTTCTACTTACAGGTGTATCACTATTTCAATCTGCTAAGAAAAGCTTTGAAAGAACCCTATTAGGACCATAAAAATGCTGGTAAGAAGAACTGAAAATACTCAGTAAATCAAGGCAAGTTTCTTTTGTCTTAAGAATATCTTCTCAGTTGCCAAAATGGTGACAAATTCGTAATTGTACAAGGGTACCCCCAGCTACGAACCAAGGTCATTTTCAATTAGTGTTCTAACTAGTGCCTTACAAGTAAACTTCATTTAAATCATTAGTAAAAATGTGTGAAAAAAAGATGATAGAGAGCTTTAATATTTAGATATTTGCTGAACATTTGTTATAACAGGGAACATTTAGAAACTAAATATCCAGCACTATGAGACTGGTAAAATAGAGCATACTATTGTATACTAGGCAGTCAAGGCAGTCATTCTGCAGGAATATTAAATAAGGTAGTAAAATGCATGTGGTATATTAAGTGAAAGAAACCCAAATCAATTCAGTATGAATTATTCTGATATTTGTCTGTCTTCCTAAGAACAAATAGTAGATTGCAATAATGATTTTGGACAATCATTTCTTAAAATGTTTCTTTTAAGGGAATGGAGTGGAAAAAAAAAAAAAAAACTGGAGCAGTGGATTACGGGGAGAAAATCTGCTTTGGATGGACTGAAGTTTGTAAGGATGGTTGAAGCACAGGGGCCATTATAGGAGGGGGGGGGTGTCACTGTAGGGTTATGAATCACAAATGATTTGGTCAAATAGTACGACAGTCAACCCAGGCTTCCTGATTTCCTAGAACAAGTAATCAGCCATCTGAAGATCCAGTAGCTGTAAATGACAACAGTTGCAGTTTGCGAGGATTGACCTCAATGCCTGTTACTGACTTTCACAGTGCAGAGGATAAGCGGTTCCTGGGTATATATATCCCTATGCTGGAACCTGAGACCAAAATTCAAATATGGTGATATGTGACTTTCCTATCTTTACTTGTCTACATACAAAATCTTAATAAAACACCTTTTCCCCTACATCCCTAAGGGAAAGTATACTTCGTGAATTGGCCGAAATAAACAAGTATCTAGGGAGATAAATCAGTCCTTAAATTTCTCAGTTTAATCCAGAAGAAGCTTTGTAACCTGTATAAGCTACTCTAATTGTTACTGCTGCTAAGTCACTTCAGTCGTGTCCAACTCTATGCGACCCCGTCCCTGGGATTCTCCAGGCAAGAACACTGGAGTGGGTTGCCATTTCCTTCTCCAATGCATAAAAGTGAAAAGTGAGAGTGAAGTCACTCAGCCATGTCCGACTCTTCGCGACCCCATGGACTGCAGCCTACCAGGCTCCTCCATCCATGGGATTTTCTAGGCATGAGTACTGGAGTGGGGTGCCAGTGCCTTCTCCAAGGTACTCTAGAGAAATGTACAAATTATCTATCAAATAAGATTATTAAGAAAATAAACAGAGGTTATTTGGGTACATTAAAGTGTCAAGGATGCATTTTCTTCCCTCTTCAGAAAATTGAATGTAAAAGAGATGACAGGCTCATCTAAGGATTTATTACCCTGTCCTAGAAATAAAAATATAGGATTTAAATTGATAGGCTTTTGTTTAGTAATTCACTATTAGAGTGAACGATATCTCCCTATAAGCCTATACATTCTCTTAATTCAAAGTCTTCCTATTGATACCGCATAAGGCATCAATAATTTATACCTCACTGTGTAACATACATTACTTTGTTCAGATAACCAGAACAATGCAAGGCATAAATATTTACAGTAAGAAGTCTTCCTGTATTTGGACTTAGAAGATGAGAAAGAAAATGGAGGCACATGAAGCTTTTCTGGGCAGGGCAGACCTCGTGTGGGTACCTCATGTAAAGATCTTGAATCCCTAAAGGCAACGTAAAGACTCTAGGAATCTGAGGAGTGGAAGAAAGCTATGGAATGGGAAGCCAAAGGCAAACAAAATCTATCTCACTGTTAATTTTTTTCCCTAGAGCCCAAAGCCAGTTTTCCACTGAAAATAATCTTTCATCTTTGGCAAGGTATGAATACCAGGTGTCAAGAACTACATTTATTAGGGATCTGATCACGCTGGAAATGCCTGCTAGCCAGGTAAATTCATCTTCTTTAGCCCTGCCTTATAATAGTGAGACAGTCAAAGGTAAACAAAAAGGAATAGGATGGCGACTTCTTTCATGAGATTTACTGCCCAAACGGAATCAGTTAAACCTGGTAGGTAAAGGTCATAAGAGCCCTGTGTGCTGAGTACAGAGGGAAGAGATAGAGGAGGAGGTGCAGGCAGTCAGTTTGCTTGGGGGAGGCAAAGTTAAGAGACACTTTATAGAGCAGGTGATGTTCAGGTTGATGTTTGATGTTCCTGTTAGGAAGGAAAAGAGCAAAGGGTAATCCATTCGAAAGGAGAAACTGTATAAACCAAAGTCATCGTCCAATTGTACCTCCAGTACCAATCCATTCAATGTCAGCCCATAACTAATGTAGTAATTAACAAACCTGCCTCACTCCGAATCTAACCATCAGACACCATTAACATATCCATAATGCCTTTTCTTAGCTCTCTATTCATAAAGGCTCTATCTACCAGATCAGGTCATATCCCAGCAGTTCACAAATAAAGACTATATCTGAGTCCAAGTTGTGTATCTAATATTGTTTATCTTTCTTAAGAAAGAAAACACTAGAAATAAAACTTCCTTCTCCTAGATTATAAAATGAGCTGTAACATCATTTGGTCCTCAGTGTAAGCAGTGTTTCAACTTAGAAAGCTTCTCCACAGTGAATTATAGGTGCGTTCACTAACAGATTTTTCTATCAGACTTGCATTTGTGAGCCTTAGTGGAAGGCTGCTATTTCCTGGCTGTGAACTGAACTTTATCAGCAGCAGTTACATACCATGCCAAACCAGCCGGCCGGTACTCTCTAACACTGATACTGTGAGACATGGGAGCACCGTCCTCTGGCAGAATCGTGCTTTGAGGGTCGAAAGCGTTAACTGTAGCAGTAACAGACGCATTGAGTGAGGACAGATTCGTGTATTTTGGATTTTATCCGCTTACTCTATGTGAGACTACGGGCTAAAAAAAGAAAAAAGTCCAGAATAGCCTATAAAATGACTTCCTTAGGTAGTGACATATGAAGTTAGAGCAGCCGAATGTTTGACTTTCTGCAATCGCCTCTTGTAAAGCAGAAATCTCTTGTGCAGTATGCACACGTGATAGTGAAGGCAGCTGATGTGGAGAAATCTGTGATTCTGTGCCAAACCTAGATGTCGAAGTGATAAGGGTGCTTAGAAAGTTAAACGCTTGCTTTTTTTTGAGTATTTGCCCATACATGTTTCTAGTCTCTGCTTGCAGAAAGCAGATATGCTCTTTAGGTGAAAGGAATGGATGAAATGCGAGTACATAGACCTAGGTCCTTAACTTTCAGATACCATGCCGGCAACTTCACACAGCAAGAGGCTGTTAGGCATTAACATCCTGATTGCCATACTGGACTATTTTCTAAAATTCCTACACGAACATGTGAATTTCCTTCATATAGAAATCACAAAAGCCATCCAATTCAACCACTCATTTAGCACTTTGGGAAACTGAGGCTTAAAGAAGTAAAGGGTCAGGACCACAAAGCCGGGACTGGACCTGGCTTTTCTGGACTCTTGAAATGCCAAATATGTCAGACGTTTGGAGGTCATCTAGCTCAAGCATTTACCACCATCGGCTGTACTTGTTATTTCTCTCTAGAGACCTTAAGTTTAAAATAATATTTTGACTCTAGAATCTTGCCTATATTACATAACTGATTACCTGTATTCTTCAAGGTCATTCATAATTTGGTCTTTACTCACTCTTTTTTAACAAATATTTATCTGGCTTTTTCTTCTAAATCATACATTATACTGTAAATGAAAAACAGCATGGTCCCTATCTTTATGGAGCTAGGTACTTCACAATATAATTGCATTATATACTATCATGCAATCCCAATTTGTAACAAGTGCTATAAAGAAGAATAGTGTTCAATGATAGAAAATAATGAGGGACTGACTAGTAATTTTTTTTAGACTTAATGGTTAGAAGAGGCTTTCTTAAGGAAGGGACGTTTGAAATCAAATTGCAAAGATGAATGAGGCTAGTCAGCTGGAAAATAATGGGCGTGGGAGTGCGAAATCCTGGCAAACAGAACAGCATGGGCCGAGCCTTGGCGTGTTTGAGGCACTAAAGGAAGTGAGGGCAGGTGGTGGATGGAGAGTCAGGGGTGAGCGAAAGAGAGTAAAATTGGGGGAGTCTTTAGGGACTAGATGACACAAGGCCTAAAATGGGATGCCAAGGAGGATGAATATGGTTCCAAGGTCAATAGGAAGCTTTTAAAGCTTTTTCACTGGGGATGTTAATATGATCCAATTTACATTGTTAAAATGACAACGTTTCTGATCAACATGTAATAATTACTAAGGTTAACATGCAAAGTAGATACAGGACAGCAAGAATCACAGAAGCGTTCACTTAACCTCTCTTGGTGCAGGATATTGTACAACTTCCACAGTATGGAAGCCCAGCAGCCGCAGCAGGCAAGACCCCAAAAAAGCCAACAGGCAGGTGATTCTTTCTTTACGGAGGAAGGTCCAGTACTCACCATTCCACCTATTTGTTCTTTGGGTTCCAGCCTAACACCACTGACAGTTTCTTCTCTTTGCTTGACCTGTACACCGCCTCCTTCCCCAGGTGTTAAAGTTTCCACTTCTCTTCTGGCTTTTCATCTCATCTGTGCCATTTTCTGATATTTTTTAATCCTATTAATTTTGACAGCCTTTAGCGACTTCCCTTCCACTTTTCACCTTCATGTATTGGAGAAGGAAATGGCAACCCACTCGAGTGTTCTTGCCTGGAGAATCCCAGGGACGGGGGAGCCTGGTGGACTTCCTTCTACGGGGTCGCACAGAGTCGGACACGACTGAAGTGACTTAGCAGCAGCAGCATATAGTAGAATTAATTTTTTTATGCTCATGAAGTAATAAATGGATGAATGTATATAATAAACAGAAACGCAGATTTTGCTATCAACAGAGAATACCAATCACCATATTGCTAGTGGTAAGAAAATAAAAATAAAAGCTGTAATTTAATTATTCTTCCTTGTTTTGCTGCCCCCATTTAACTAATTGCTTTGTATAATTTTTCTACTTTTGTCTTTGTTTTTGAAAAATTGTCATAGTTCTCATCAAGTTGAAATTATTGGTGCTCAGCAACCAATCGTATAATCAAATATGGGTCACCATAAAATGTCCACACATTGGATACACTGCTTCTTTTTAAAGAGTACTTCTCAGGTTTGATTTTTCCTTTGAGATTTTGATTTGGCTATGACCTCCCTGACTCTTTTCCAACTTTTTCCCCCCCTAGAATGAAAGAGCTGTCAAGCCATCCTGCCATTAGAAGTGTCATGCAACCTAGCCAGATTAGGCTCCTGCTGCCTTGGAGTGTTTACAGATGATTAGCATTCACTTTTCTGTTCTCCTGGGGTCACATAATGCTGTGTGTTTGTGGCCTCTCTGCAGGGATTCATTTGACCTTGAGGTAACACACATCACACGTCTGACCCATCCAAAGCAGGTATGCTTTATTAAAAAAACCAAAAAGCAAGCTTATGACATTGTAGGATAATATGTTTACTTTCTTAAATGATATTTATACCTAACTGATAATATCATATCAAAACATAATATTTTTCTAAAAGTCAATATTGATACCCTTCCATGTACTGAGCAGAGAAAACTGTGAATAAGTTCCGCTTATTATTTGCTACCTCGCATCTGTCATATGGCCTTCTCGCCATTACCTGTGGCCCTTCCCAGGGAAAACCTATATATCACCCTTTGTCTTAATTCTTGGCAACTCTGTTCTCTGTTAATCTGTCACCACTGGAAATGGTTTGGATCAACAAATTCCCTGAAGTTTTACTGATATTGACTCAAAGCGTAATACTCTAGGAATATTGCAAATTTACTAAGGGACTTGAAGAGACCTAGAAGCCATCAAGAAAGACCCTAAGGAATAGATCTTAAATTGAAGATGGAGATTTGTTCTAGGGCTAGTCTGGGTCCGTCTTTCCTTCCCAGTGCCGCTCAAATCAGACTGGCTAAGCCTCCCCAGCCTTGCCAGTACTGGGGAAGAGAACCAAGGCAGGTTGTCTCTTCCTTTTAACACTACCATTATTAAAATGAGGGAAGTGTGAGATCTGAAATCAGATAGGTTCACGCTGTGAATGGTTTGCTTAGTCTTCAAAGTGTGTGCGTATATGTGTTGTGGGCGGGGGGGCTTCAATATCATTATTTAATTACAATTCAGCCACATACTATCTGTGTATTCTCTACCAGTTTACTCTGTGACATAACTTCTATAATAGCCATTATCCTCAGATCTAAAATAGAAGTACTACCCCTATCCTTAAATTAACTGGAATTAATCGAAATAGAATATGTACAGCCACAGGTACAGTGCTTGACATATAGTAGGTGGTCAATAAATATTAGATTCTGTCATTGAATAGAAAGCAATCTCACTAATGTACCCTGTCTGTCTGAAAGTAGCATGAGCAAAAGTTTATTTTTATAAATAAAATGCATAAATATGATTCAGTTACCAACTGAGAACAAACATATTTGGCAGGTTTGTGTGATATTATTAAATTGATTTATTGACATTTTTACTTTAAACAGTGTTCACAAAAAAGAAAGACATTAACTTCAAAATATCAGAAATACCTTGTGTATATTACAAAAACATGTTAGTTAAAGCTGTAGTAAAAACAAAATAAATCATTGAAATCTAACCTAAAATTGGTATATAAAAATTTCCATAGTTATATACAATTTTTCTTATAGGTATATATAGATTTTTATCTTGAACTTGTCTTGCCTTGGACTTTTACAAACCTGGCCTTTAGTCAGATTAAGAAAAGACAAAAAGCTTTATAATAAACGCATAACACCTTGGTTCTTGTCATTCAGGACTGAAGCCATGGACTGCATTGTAGATGCACAAAGCACATTTTCGGAGAAGTTTCTCAAATGTGTTCTTTCTACCTCCTTTAGAGAAGAGAGCTGCCATTTACTGCGGGTTCTACAACCTCTTTATCAAGTGACATCCTCTTCTCACCTCAAACACAAGCCAGATCTCATCTAGAGAGAGCAGAAAACTCTGATAATTAGAAATTTCTTGCCTACTGTAGTCAGCATGGCCTGGCCTCACGTGGGTCTAGTGACACATTGGAAATAGAACAGAAAAGTGGGTGATGGGGGCACAGAAAGGAACCGCCTCCCCCCAAGCCTGTTGTTGTAAAGCGGTGGTTCCCAACCTTTCTGGCACCAGGGACAGGTTTCGTGGAGGACAATTTTGGGGGGTGGGGGGATGGTTTGAGAATGATTCAAGAGCATTACATTTATTGTGCACTTCATTTCTATTATAATTGCATTGTGATATATAATTAAATAATCATACAGCTCACCATAATGCACAATCAATAGTGAGAGCCCTGAGCTTGTTTCCTGAGCTCAGGTGGTAATGCAAGTGGTGGGGAGTGGCTGTAAATCCAGGTGAAGCTTCACTCATGCACCTACACCTCACCTCCTGCTGTGTGGCCTAGATCCTAATCGGTCATGAACTGGTATTTCTCCATGGTCCTGGGGTTGGGACCCCTTTTAAAGAACAGCAGAAGCAAGACCTGGATCCTCTGAACCTGGTGAACTCCTCATTCTATATTGTCTGCAATGATCACCAAATGTACTATTCCATTTTATACATCTGCTACATCTTTATCCACTCGTCTGTCAATGGACAATTAGACTGTGTCCATCTTTGGCTATTGAAAATAGAGCTGTTATGAATATAGTGGTACCTGTATCTTTTTGAATTATAGTTTTGTCTGGGTGTATGCCCAGAAATGGAAATGTCTGACTCTTTGCGACCCCATGCACTACACAGTCCATAGAAATCTCCAGGCCAGAATACTGGAGTGGGTAGCCTTTCCCTTCTCCAGGGGGGTCTTCCCAACTCAGGGATCAAACCCAGGTCTCCCACATTGCAGGGGATTCTTTACCAACTGAGCTATCAGGGAATACTGGAGAGGATAGCATATGCCCCATCTTAAAATAGCAGTCAATACAGCCCCTATGACTGTTTGCCGTGAAGAAATACAGACTTAAAGAGAAACCAACAACCTACATTTGTATGTAAAGGTCTAATTTGTAAATGTTGAGAATTGATTCAACTCTTATAAAAATAGTTTATGGCCCATAGCAACATGATTTATAAAACATTGCATTGAGGAAGAAAGAACTTGAGTGATATTTCTAGCTTAAAGTCATTTATATAAATTTAAAATGTTTACATTAAAAACAACACAAAACATTCTATAAGAGTTCCTGTACTGATATAAATCAAACACATTAGGGCCCTGCCTTGGTTATGGAAAAGAAGACTGATTATGAGAAATGAGAAAGGAATACCAACTTTTTTTTAGAAAACCCAAAAGTACTATATGGACATATGATAAAAATAGGCTATGGACTGAGAAGTGTGATTATCTGACTTTCTCTACCTAAAATCCAAAAGTAAATGAATAAATATAATTAAAACACACAGCAAAGATCCAAACAAACATGCAAACCAAAACATTGCTAGTAGTTGATCTGTGAGCCACTGGTTTGAAAATCCTTATTTATATCTTGTCCTCCAAGAGTTCCCATGAATGTGGTCAGAAAATTGGAGGATTTTGAAGAAAATTGGCTGGAGAAGAGTCCGAGGCCAAGGCATACAAGCATAACATCGCTATTTTCCACACACTGCCGCTGTGTCAATCACTAATGCTCCTTCTCAGGATTTTGTATAAGGGGGTAACCAAAAAACTGAGGAGCAAAAGGCAAGAAAGTATGTCCGAAGTAGATGAAATCTGCTCCTAATGACTCTCATCCAGTTACAAATGCTGTTTTCATGGAGAGCGTTTTTTAATTAGTTTATCTGTTTGACTGTGCCCGTTCTCAGCTGCGGTCTGTGCAATCTTCAGTTGCTGCCTGCATCTGAATTCTCGGTTGCAGCATGTGGGATCTTTAGTTGAGGCATACTTACTCTGACATGCACGCTCTTAGTTGCCGCGTGTGGGATCAAGCGCCCTGGCAAGGGATCAAACCCAGGCCCCCCGCATTGGGAGCATGGAGTCTTAGGCACTGGACTCCCAGGGAAGTCCCCATGCCACACGTCTTCATCAATTCTCTGAGCTATCTCTTGACAGTTACTGTAAACGCTTTCACAAGCACGTACCTGGAGGTTATTGGTGATAGTATTTGGGCCAACACTTATTTCCAACTACTGATATCCCTTCTTTCACATGAAGATACATCAGTTAACATGACAATCTTGGCCTCAGAACACAAGCCCAAAAGTGAGGTCCTATATGTAAGGGAAACTATCAAAACCAATAGTAAATGTAAATATTCATAAAAGTGCTTTGTTTGAGTTCATCATAACATTTAATATTATGCTTTATCAACTTATATCAATAGAAATTTGCATAAGAATGAGATTATAGAACAGAATTTTTCTTATTTCATGACATAAGATTTTAAAGAGATATACAAATTCAGTAAATTTCAAGAAATTTCATATAGAATCATTATGCTAAATGTTTAAAGCTTTGCATTTAATGTGTCTAAACTTTAAAATTCTGAAACTGTATAAATGCTTATTATATACATACGCACAGACTATTATAGGGGTAAAGAATACAAAAAGAAAGGAAGTAATCTGTTTAAGCAGAGTGAGTCTCTTTATTTCTTGAGCCAGTTTTAAAAACAGTCTATGTCAGTTTATAAACAGTTTATGAAACTGGTTCAAGAAATAAAGAGACCCACTCTGTCTAAACAATTTAAGGTAAGCTTTAAGAGAAGGAGCCTCTCAAACCAAGTCTTGAACCAGGATTTTACCAGGAGTTTGTGAAAGGTACAGATTTTGCATGGAACACATAATAGGTTCCAGGTTCAAGGAATACTAACTGGACTTTATTATTCCTGGAAAGGGGAAGTAGCTGTGGCGCAAACAGGTAAAGTTTGTAGAAAAGGTCCCCAGCTTCATGTCCAGTAGGAAGTTAGGTGTTTACCCTGTAGACACTGAGGAACCAGTTTATTCATTAAAATATTGAACGTATGAGATGACTTCCTTTCGATCAGTATTCTTTACCTCTATAATAGTCTACAATAGGTTGTTTTAATTTTAATTTTTTATTGGTGCATGTTGTGTTAGTTTCTGCCGTAGAGCAAAGTGAATAAGTGATACATGTAAGTATCCACTATTTTAGAATCTATTCCCACACAGGTCATTGCAGAGTACTGAATAGACTTTTCTGTGCTATACAACATGTTCTTATGAATTATCAACTTTATTTATAGTAGTGTGTGTATATCAATCCCAGCCTCCCAATTTATCTCACCTCACCTACCCCTTGGAAACCATAAGTTTGTCTTCCACTTCTGTGACTCAACTTCTGCTTTGTAAATAGGTTCATTTGTACTATTTTTTAGATTCCACGTATAAGTGATATCATAGGATGTTTATCATTCTCTGTCTGACACTGTCCAATGACTCAGTGTGACAATCTCTAGGCGCATGCACGTTACTATAAATGGCATTATCCCATTCTTTGCTATGTCTGAGTAATACTACATCGTATATGTGCACCACATCTTCTTTATGCATTCCTCCACTGATGGACATTCATAATAGGATGCTTCTGTGTCCTGGCTATTTTAAATAGTGCTTCAATGAACATTGGAGTGCATGTATCTGTTTGAATTATGATTTTTCACTGGATATATGCCCAGGCATGGAATTTCAAGATCATATAATAGTTCTATTTTTAGTTTTTTAAGCAATCTCCATACTGTTCCCCACAGTGGCTATACTAACTTCAGTTCAGTTCAGTTCAGTCACTCAGTCGTGTCTGACTCTTTGCGACTCCATGAACTGCAGCACGCCAGGCCTCCCTGTCCATCACCAACTCCTGGAGTCCACCCAAACCCATGTCCATTGAGTCAGTGATGCCATCCAACCATCTATCTCATCCTCTGTCGTCCTCTTCTCCTCCTGCCTTCAACCTTTCCCAGCATCAGGGTCTTTTCCAATGAGTCAGCTCTTCGCATCAGGTGACCAAAGTATTGGAGTTTCAGCTTCAGCATCAGTCCTTCCAATGAACACTCAGGACTGATTTCCTATAGGAGGGACTGGTTGGATCTCCTTGCAGTCCAAGGGACTCTCATGAGTCTTCTCCAATACCACAGTTCAGAAGCATCAATTCTTCGGCACTCAGCTTTCTATATAGTCCAACTCTCACATCCATATATGACCACTGGAAAAACAATAGCCTTGACTAGATGGACCTTTGTTGGCAAAGTAATGTCTCTGCTTTTTAATATGCTGTCTAGGTTGGTCATAACTTTCCTTCCAAGGAGTAAGCGTCTTTTAATTTCATGGCTGCAATCACCATCTGAAGTGATTTTGGAGCCCAAAAAAATAGCCAGCTACTGTTTCCACTGTTTCCCCATGAAGTGATGGGACCAGATGCCATGATCTTAGTTTTCTGAATGTTGAGCTTTAAGCCAACTTTTTCACTCTCCTCTTTCACTTTCAATCAAGAGGCTATTTCATTCCTCTTCACTTTCTGCCATAAGGGTGGTGTCATCTGCATGTCTGAGGTTATTGATATTTCTCCTGGTAATCTTGATTCCAGTTTGTGCTTCATCCAGCCCAGAGTTTCTCATGATGTACTCTGCATATAAGTTAAATGAGCAGGGTGACAACATACAGCCTTGACGTACTCCTTTCCTGATTTGGAATCAGTCTGTTGTTCCATGTCCAGTTCTAATTGTTGCTTCCTGATCTGCATACCTGCAGAAACCTGCATAGGTTTCTCAAGAGGCAGGTCAGGTGGTCTGGTATTCCCATCTCTTTCAGAATTTTCCACAGTTTATTGTGATCCACACATTCAAAGGCTTACATTCCCATCAACATCATTTAGCAACTGATATAAGCATGCTTCTGTGTCTATTCATGAAAATAAAATCAAAGATAGTACACACAGATGTCAATTCACAGGAAAGAATTTGTGTATGTAGTATAATTTTCCAAGCCCAGGTTTTATATATTCAACACGTGCTACTCATCAGGGTTCCTCTGTAAATTTAAGCCCTCTAAAAGATTTTGGTTTAGAAAATAAAAGAAAAAGAAATTATACATGTATAGTTTTATTCTATTATGTCTTAAATGAAACCAATATATTTCTGTAAATCAGTTTGCTTTCTCGCTCATAATGAAACCAGTTTCTCAAAGCATTTAACCAAATTAATAATCATGAACAATAGTCATTTTCCCTTGAATTATAGATTAACCTTTAAGTTAAGAGTGTGTTCTGATTAGTGCTCAAGGCTAGTACTGTTTGAAAGAGTAAATTTCTGTAAATTATATTTTACTTTTTTCAAATTGGGTTTTTAAGTGGCAATCCTCTCTAAGAGTGCTTCTGGAGATTAATTTCTATAGAATGGTAAATTCAAATGATGAAATCTTGAATTACAAATATAAGTTACATTAAGTATACAGAAATACTAATTATGAAACTTTTAATACTTTTTTGAATTGAAGTATTGAAAGTTTATTCTAATCCTTGGTAAAGTAAGATTTAATTCAGGTATTATTTAAAAATCCAAATTAAAATAAACTATGTTTAGTATTCTTGAGAGATAATATAGAGTTAGCTGGGTTTCAGGACACTCTTTGCTGTATATATGACTTTTACTCAACACTCCTTCAGTTTCTTCATCCATAAAGTGATATGAAAAATAGAGCCTACCTCTCTGGTTGTTGTGAGCATAAAATTAATTACTATATGAAAAGATCTTAGAATATGTCCACAAAATAAATGTCAGCCTCTATTATTGGTCACATCTAAAAATCAGCTTGTTTGAAAGGATACACTACATTTCTAACAAGCATTCCAAAGATATGTTACATGTATTTGCAACTATGTTTATAATCATATGCTAACAAGTACTAATTATTCATGCACGCATGTTAAGTCACTTCAGTTGTATCTGACTCTGTGACCATATTGACTGTAGCCCGCCAGGCTCCTCTGTCCACTGGATTCTCCAGGCAAGAATACTGGAGTGGTTTGCATTGCCCTCTTCCAGACCCAGCGATCCAGCCTGCATCTTCTGCACTGGCAGGCAGGTTCTTCACCACTAAGGCACCTGGGAAGCCTATTGATCACTCATATCATCATTTATATTTATAACTGCAACTTCACAGTGTAAAAGTATTATCTTCACAGTTATCATAAAACTTGCTGTATTGTAAACCCTATAGTCTACGTCACCAAAGTGGAAGGTCTCTCTGTGATAAGTCAATGTCCCTTCCTCCAGAAATATGCACATATTCATACATGCTTTTTTAAAAATTTCATTTTGTACTGGACTGTAGTTGATTTACAATGTTGTGTTAGTTTCAGGCATATACCAGAGTGATTCAGTTGTACATATACACACATTCTTTTTCAAATTCTTTCCCCATTTCATTATTATAGAATATTAGCAGAGTTCCCTGTGCTATTCAGTAGGGACTTGTTGGCTATCTATTTTACATACAGTAGTGTGTATATGTTAATCCCAAGCTCCTAATTCATGCCCCCGCCCCTGGACCAAAGCTTTCCCCTTCGGTAGCCATAAGTTCATTATCTAAATCTGTGAGTCTGTTTCTGTTTTGTAAGTAAGTTCATTTGCATCATTTCTTTAGATGCCACATATAAGCAATAGCATATGATATTTGTCTTTCTAATTGACTCTGAGTTCAGTTGTGTGATTCACTCTTACTTGGGACCACTAAACAGCCTTCTCATATTCAGAGAACCTACCATCAAATACCGTTGAAGTTTTGCTGGCTTCCTAGCTCTGAGTACTTCAATGTAAAGAAAAATTCTAATAACTTCTTATTTCACGGACTATTTCTAGAGTAAACTGACACACATTTAGGTTGTCTTCTCTCTGACCTCTTTTTTATTCTTTTCTCTGTATTAGTAGTCAAAGTAATAATGATTAACATTTATTGAGGACTTACTGTATATTGCCAACATTATCTCCTTTAATCCTCATAATAACACTGTGAGTTCAATGCTATTATCATCACCCTCGTGTTATAGATGAGGAGATGCAGGTATATTTAATTTCTCTAAACAACTTGCCTAGAGGCACAAAGCTCATATGTGAAAGGGCTGGGATTTAAACCCAAGCAACCCAGCTCCAGAGTCCAAGCTTCACTGCTACATAATACCAGAAGCTTGAAAGAGAATGATAGGCAGACTTACTTCAAAAAAAATAAAGAATCTACCAGTATTTTTCTTCATCTGCTTCTTTATTCCCGACATGAATCTACAAATATAGAATAAGGACATGTGGCATTTTAGAACTGTTCCTGGTAGTATCTTAACAACAGTTTAGCCAACAGAAAAATACGTATTAGTGTATTATTATATTTTTAAGCTCCCCTACTTTCTCTCTCACTTTTCTGCAGTCCAATAAAATGGATTTCGTGCAGGGGAAGGCCGAGATTTTCCTGTAGAAAAAAGCTTGAAAGAGGAGTGGGGAAGGAAGAGAAAGATATTACCCTTTAAGGTCTGAGTTTCAGGGAGAGTTGAGGGGTTTTGTTTGTTTGAGTAGAGAAGAGGATTTGTAACATATTAAGTTAAGATAAAGAGGCAGAGAATTCTAGGATGTTTTGATCAGTTGTATAAAAAGAAATCTTCCAGCAGAACTCAACTTCCTATTTTGTTATATTTTGATAGACTTCATTAGACATTTAAATTGCCTTTCTTTCTTATTCCTCCATCTCCCTCCCTTCTCACTCTTCCCCTCCTTTCTTCTCTCGCTCCCTCTACATCCAGGCTCCAAACCCACAAATCTGTCTCTACACAAACCCAGGCTCATTTTCTTTTCCCTCTCATATCTGAGAATTCATGGACTTCCCACCTACCAGGTCTTGTCCACCAGTAAGCCTGTGCCATCCTGATTCCTCTTGAGTCTTGCTCTGTTAGTTCAGGACCATCTTGCCTCTTACCTCAGGTTTTCAATCTCTGCCTCTCAACTTGCTCTTGCCTCCCAGCCTTGAAATATGCTCAGATCTTCCCCATTATAAACAAACAAATTTACCTTTATTGGCAGTATTTCCTTGTGAGAACTATTTAATCTTTCTCAGTACTTTCTCATCCGAACTTCTCCAGAGATCAGTTTCTATTTCTCCCTCTGCTTTGCCATTCATGTGGTCATCCCCAATGCACAGTAATAATCATTCTTTCCTATCACAGCCCTGGACTATCTCTCTCCAAGATACTAATGACTTCCTCGTCATAGTTATCTGTAGGTAAATATTATTCCTTATCGTCTTAGATTTTCCTATAGCAAACAAAATTAATAATTTTCTGTCCATCATTCCAGAAGCATGTAAGAACACATAAAGCTTTCTACTTGCCAAGCTTGGTTGGCACTTATCCTCCAGCCTAGATTTTCTAATAGCCAATCCTATTCTGCCTCCTTATTGGATTTTTCCTTCTCTGATCCCTTAAAACTTTCTAAATACTGTGTTGTTGGTCTACTAGTTTTATTACACACTCTTTCACTGGGAAATCTCAGCCCATGCTTATTATGTTAACTACCAGCTGCATAAAAATGATTTCAGAATTGACTTGTTATTATAGTGTTACAACAATAACACTCAGTCATGTCCAACTCTTGGTGAACATTTGGACTATAGCCCACCAGGCTCCTCTGGCCATGGGATTTCCCAGGCAAGAATACTAGAGTGGGTTGCAATTTGATATACCCAGTTAAAAATATTTTGTTAGTTTTGACTTCATACATTCCAATGTCTGCCAGATACTGCCATTTGAATGGTCTAAAGCCCTCTTTAAAGTTAAAATCCCTCACCCAGCCTCACCCCTTCCTCTTTAAACCTATTTTACTAGGAACTTTTACACATGTTAGGGGCTTTGCCATCTATGTAGTCACTCACACTATAAATATTCTTAATTGTTCCTTCACCCATCACTTTTTCCCATTCAGTAAATATCCTGCTAATTTTACCCCCAAATATTTTTCAGATATATCTAGTTCTCCACTTTCCACTATTACTATATTATCTTTAATATAGATTCTTTTAGGAGCATCTCAGTTAGCTCCAGGCTGTTTCAAATTCATTCTCCAAATATCTATTTCTATTTATAGCCCTTCTACATCTTTCCATGATCATAAAAAAAGGGACCAAGATTCCAAGGATGACATAGAAGCTCCTGTCTTCTACCCCTCCCTCGACCCATCCACTGCCATTTCTAATCTTTATTTTATGCTTTAGCAATGTTAGTGGATTTCCCTAGAGAACTATCTGTTTTAAGCCTCTCTACCTTTGTTGTTGACTATATTACTGGTCTCAAATGCCCACTCATTTTTATCTGACCAACTTATCTTCATCAACTAAGAAACCCCAGGATGATTCCGCTCCTCTAATCCTCTATCATCCCGAATCCACATTAGAGTCTACTCACAAGTACTCAATCACTACACTTACCTTCTCAGTGGATGGTGCCCTCTTTGAGAGCAGGAGCCATAGTTGTCAATTATCCAGCCTGATGCATCAGATATCCTCAATAAATCATTTTTTAATGAATGAATGAGTAAACATATTCTGCCAAGAATAACGTTGATGTATAAGTCTAACCTAAGAACTCCTCTGTGTTAAAACTATAAACACAACAACCACTGCATTTTTTGAGAGAACTATTATTATTTTTGACACTTCAGTCACTCAGTCATGTCCAACTCTTTGTGACCCCATGGACTGCAGCATGCCTGGCTTCCCTGTCCATCACCAATTCCCAGAGCTTGCTCAAACTTATGTCCACCAAGTCAATGATGTTATCCAACCATCTCATCCTCTGTCATCCCCTTCTCCTCCTGCCCTCAATCTTTCCCAGCATCAGGGTCTTCTCCAATGAGTCAGTTCTTCCCATCAGGTGGCCAAAGTATTGGAGTTTCAGCTTCAACATCAGTCCTTCCAATGAATATTCAGGACTGATTTCCTTTAGGATGGACTGGTTGGATCTCCTTACAGACCAAGAGACTCTAAAGAGTCTTCTCCAATACCACAGATCAAAAACATCAATTCTTCGGTGCTCAGCTTTCTTTATAGTCCAACTCCCACATCTGCACATGCTTTGGCTAGATGGACCTTTGCCAGCAAAGTAATGTCTCTGCTTTTTAATATGCCAAGTTGGTCATAGCTTTTCTTCCAAGGAGCAAGTGTTTTTCAATTGCATGGCAGCAGTCACCATCTGCAGTGATTCTGGAGCCCAAGAAAATAAAGTCTGTGACCCTTTCCATTGTTTCCCCATCTATTTGCCATGAAGTGAAGGGACTGAATGCCCATCACTGATTTTTGTTTTTTTAATATTGAGTTTTAAGCCAGCTTTTTCACTCTTCTCTTTCATTTTCATCAGGAGGCTCTTTAGTTCTTCTTCACTTTCAGCCATAAGCGTGGTGTCATCTGCATATTTGAGGTTATTGATATTTCTCCCAGCAATCTTGATTTCAGCTTGTGCTTCATCCAGCCTGGCATTTTGCGTGATGTACTCTGCATATAAGTTAAATAAACAAGGTGACAATACACAGCCTTGATGTACTCCTTTCCCAATTTGGAACCAGTCATTTGTTCCATGTCTGGTTCTAACTGTTGCTTCCTGACCTGCATACAGATTTCTCAAAAGGCAGGTCAGGTCGTCTGGTATTCCCATCACTTTAAGAATTTTCCACAATTTGTTGTGATCCACACAGTCAAAGGCTTTGGCGTAGTCAATGAAGCAGAAGTAGACGTTTTTCTGGAACTCCCTTGCTTTTTCTATATCCAGCAGTTGTTGGCAGCTTGATATCTGGTTTGTCTATCTTTTTGAAAGCCAGCTTGTACACCTGGAAGTCCTCAGTTCACGTACTGTGGATGCTTTGCTTGGAGAATTTTGAGTACTACTTTGCTAGCGTGTGAGATGAATGCAATTGTGCAGTAGTTTGAGCTTTCTCTGGCATTGCCTTTCTTTGGGGTGGGATGAAAACTGACATTTTCCAGTCCTGCAGCCACTGCTGAGTTTTCCAAATTTGCTGGCAAATTGAGTGCAGCACTTTAACATCATCGTCTTTTAGGATTTGAAATAACTCAGTTGGAAATTCCATCACCTCCATTAGCTTTGTTCTTAGTGATGCTTCCTAAAACCCACTTGACCTCAGACTCCAGAATACCTGGCTCTAGGTGAGTGATCACACTATTGTGATTATCTGGGTCATTAAGATCTTTTCTGTGTGGTTCTTCTGTTTATTCTTGCCACCTCTTCTTAACATCTTCTGCTTCTGTTACATCATACCATTTCTGTCCTTTATTGAGCCCATCTTTGCATGAAATGTTCCCTTGGTATCTCTAATTTTCTTGAAGAGATCTGTAGTCTTTCCCATTGCATTGTTTTCCTCTATTTGCATTGATCACTTAGGAAGGTTTTATTATTTCTCCTTCCTGTTCTTTGGAACTCTGCATTCAAATGTCTTTCCTTGTCTCCTTTGCCTTTAGCGTCTCTTCCTTTCTCAGCTATTTGTACACAGCTATTATTTTTAAAAATTAATTCTTATTGGAGTACAGTTGCTTTACACCGTTGTGTTCATTTCTACTGTACAGGAAAGTGAATCGGATGTGTGTGTGTGTGTGTGTGTCCCCTTTTTTAGGATTTTCTTTCTATTTAGGTCCCCACAGGTCACCAAGTAGTGTTACCTGAACTTTACAGTAGGTTCTCATTTGTTATCTGTTTTTTATCTGTTATCTGTTTGATTTATATTCATTTATATGTTATCACATAATACCAAGAGTGTTTATATGTCATCCTAGTCTCCCGATGCAGCCCACTCCCTCCTTCCCCACTTAGGTCCGTATGATTTTTCCCTACACGGGCATCGCTATTTCTGTTTTCTGCTGTTTTTCAGTGACTAAATCATACCCAACTCTTTGTGACCCCAGGGACTGCAGCCTACCAGGCTCCTCCGTCCATGGGATTTTCCAGGCAAGAGGACTGGAGTGGGCTGCCATTGCCTTCTCCATTCCATGTCCTCGCTATTGTAAATAGTGCTGCAATGAACACTGAGGTATGTTTGTCTTCTTGAATTATGATTTTCTATGGGTTTATGCCCAGTAGTAGGGTTGCTGGGTCATATGATACTTCTTAGTTTTTTAAGGAGAATCTCCTTATTGTTCTCCATAGTGGCTGTATCAGTTTACGTTCCCACCAACAGTGCAAGCATGTTTCCTTTTCTCTACATCCTCTCCAGCATTTATTGTTTGTAGATTTTTTTACTGATGGCCATTCTGACGGGTGTGAGGTGATACCTCACTGTAGTTTTGATTTACATTTCTCTAATAGAGTTATACCCTGATGCTCGGAGGAATTGGGGGCAGGAGGAGAAGGGGACGACAGAGGATGAGATGGCTGGATGGCATCACCGACTCGATGGGCATGAGTTTGAGTGAACTCTGGGAGTTGGTGATGGACAGGGAGGCCTGGCATGCTGCGATTCATGGGGTCGCAAAGAGTCGGACATGATTGAGCGACTGAACTAAACTGAATTGAATAGAGTTATTATAATTTGACTTTCTCTTACTAGTGATCATGAAGTTAATTTTAATAAATTGATGTTGAACCTTTATGCTTTTCTTCCAAGAAAGCTCCTTGCTTTAATTTAAATACAAAATGATATTATGAAATAGTTATAAACTACAAAATCTTTACAATGAACAAAATTAGTATCGATAAAAGTATGTTTCAAGTAAAATAGTACATGAAAAAATAGATAATCTAAATTTTTCTTATCAGCCTATTGTAGAGTCTTTCTGCACCTAGCTTCTTATCCAAGATTAAATTTCTAATTTTTATTTCACATTTCCTTAAGTTTCCTGCCTTATGACTTGATGGCATATAGGCATACCTCATTTTATTGCACTTTGATTTATTGTACTTTGAAGTTGGTGTGTTTTTTACAAATTGAAGATTTGTGGCAACCCTATATTGAGTAAATCTATTAGCACTATTTTTCTAGCAGCAGTTGCTCATTTCATCTCTGTCACATTTTGGTAATTCACACAATGTTTCAAACTTTTTCATCATTATATATTTTGATCAATGATCTTGAAAGTTACTACTGTAATTGTTTAGGACTTTCCTGATAGCTCAGCTGGTAAAGAATCCACCTGCAATACAGGAGACCTGGGTTCGATCCCTGGGTTGGGAAGATCCCCTGGAGAAGGGAAAGGCTACCCACTCCAGTATTCTGGCTGGAGAATTCCATGGACAGTCCATGGGGTTGTAAAGAGTCAGACATGACTGAGCAACTTTCACTTTCACTGTAATTGTTTGGGGAGATCACAAAATGTGCCCACATAAGGTGAACAAATTTAATTGATAAATGTTATATGTTTTCTGGGCTTCCCTGGTGCCTCATATGATAAAGAATCTGCCTGCAATGCAAGAGACCCGGGTTCGATTCCTGGGTCGGGAAAATTCCCTGGAGAAGGGACTGGCTACCTACTCTAGTATTCTTGCCTGGAGAACCCCATGGACAGATTGTGGGGCTAGAGTCCATGGAGTCACAAAGTCGGACAAGACTGAGCCGCTGACGTTACTACTATAGGTGCTCTGACTGCTCCAATGGCCAGCTGTTCCCTGTCTCTCACCCTCTCCCTGGTCTCCCTACTCTCTAAGACACAGCACTAATATTAGGCCAGCTAATAACCCTGCAATGACTTCTAAGTGTTCAAGCGAAAGGAAGAGTTGTACATCTCTCACTGCCAATCAAAAGTCAGAAGTGATAAGGTGAGCGAGGAAGGCACGTTTACAGCTGAGATAAGCCCACATCTAGGCCTCTTGCACCAAACAGTTAGCCAAGTCGTGAAAGCACAAGAAAATTAACGTGAAGGAAATTAAAGGTGCTGCTCCAGTGAACACCTGAATGATAACACTGTGAAACAATCTAACTGCTGATGGGGAGAAGATTGTAGTTGTCTGGATGGACAATCAAACCAGCCATTACATTCCCTTATTCCAGAGCAAGGCCCCACTCTTTTCAATTCCAGGAAGGCTCAGAGAGGTAAGGAAGCTGCAGAAGAGACGTGTGAAGCCAGCAGAGATTAGTTCATGAGGTTTAAAGAAATAAGCCATCTCCATAACATCAAGACCTGGGTTCATTCCCTGGTTTGGGAAGACCCCCTGGAGGAGGGCATGGCAGCCCACTCCAGTATTCTTGCCTGGAGAATCCCAGTGGACAGAGGAGCCTGGCGGGCTACAGTCTGGGGTCACAAAGAGTCAGACAGTACTGGGTGACTAAGCGCAGCGCAGAACATAACATCAAAGTGTAAGATAAAGCAGGAAATGCTAGGGAGAAGCTGCAGCTGGTTAGCAGGAGATTTAGCTAAGATAATTCATGAAGATGACTGCACTAAACATGCTGTCAGTGTAGATGCAACAGTCTGTTGGAAGAAGATACCATCTAGAACCTGAATAGCTAGAGAGGAGAAGTCAAAGCCTGGCTTCAAATCTTTAAAGGACAGGCTGGCTCTCTTATTAGGGACTAATGCAACTGGTGGATTTAAGTTGAAGCCAAAGCTCATTTACCACTCTGAAAATCCTACGGCCCTTAAGAGGCAGAGCACTCAAAACCTGTATGCAATTACAAATTACAACATGGTTTACTGAATATTTTAAGCCCCAAATTGAGTCTTGCTGCTCAGGGGAAAAAAAAAAAAGGTTTCTTTCAAAATATACTTGTTGGCAATGCACCTGGTCACCCAAGAGCTCTGATGGAGATGTGCAACTAGATGAATGTTGTTTTCATACCTGCTAACACAGTATCCATTCTGCACCCCGTGGATCACAGAGACATTTTGACTTTAAAGCTTTACTATTTAAGGCATTCATGTCATAGAACTATAGCTTCCATAGACAGTGATTCCTTGATATATCTGGGCAAAGTAAATTGAAATCATTTTTGGAAGAATTCACCATTTTAAATGTCATTAAGAATATTTGTGATTCATGGGAAGAGGTGAAAATATCAATATTATCAGGAGTTTGGAAGAAGTTGATTCCAATCATCATGAATGTGTTTTTGATGGGTTTAAGAGTCCCTTGGGCTGCAAGAAGATCAAACCAGTCAATCCTCTTTTAAAGGAAATTAACCCTGGGAGAAACATGAATAACCTCAGAAATGCAGATGACACCACCCTTATGGCAGAAAGCAAAGAAGAACCAAAAAGCCTCTTGATGAAAGTGAAAGAGAAGAGTGAAAAAGCTGGCTTAAAACTCAACATTCAGAAAACTAAGGTCATGGCCTCTGCTCCCATTACTTCATGGCAAACAGATGGGGAAACAATGGAAACAGTGGCAGACTATTTTCTTGGGCTCCAAAATCACTGCAGATGGTGACTACAGCCATGAAATTAAAAGACGCTTGCTCCTTGGAAGAAAAGCTATGACCAACTTAGACAGCATATTAAAAAGCAGAGACATTACTTTGCCAACAAAGGTCCGTCTAGTCAAAGCCATGGTTTTTCCATTAGTCATGTACTGATGTGAGAGTTGGACTATAAAGACAGCTGATCACTGAAGAATTGATGCTTTTGAACTGTGGTGTTGGAGAAGATGCTGAAGAGTCCCTTGGACTGCAAGCAGATCCAACCAATCAATCCTAAAGAAAATCAGTCCTGAATATACATTGGAAGGACTGATGCTGAAACTGAAACATCAATACTTTGGCCACCAGATGTGAAGAACTGACTCATTGGAAAAGACCCTGATGCTGGGAAAGATTGAAGGCAAGAGGAGAAGGGGATGACAGAGGATGAGATGGTTGGATGACATCACCAACTCGATGGCCATGAGTTTGAGTAAACTCAGGGAGTTGGTGATGGACAGGGAAACCTGGTGTGCGGCAGTGCATGGGGTCGCAAAGAGTCGGACATTACTGAGCAACTGAACTGAGCCCTGAATATTCATTGGAAGGACTAATGCTGAATTCCAGAACTTTGGCCACCAGATGCGAAGAGCTGACTCACTGGAAAAGGCCCTGGTGCTGGGAAAGACTGAAGGCAAAAAGAGAAGGGGGCAGCAAAGGATGAGATGGTTAGATAGCATCACAGACTCAGTGGACATGAATTTGAGCAAACTCTGGGAGATAGTGGAGGACAGAGGAGCTTGGCATACTGCAGTCTATGGGGTCACAAAGGGTCAGACATGACTTAGTGACTGAACAACAAGAAGACTTCAGTAACTACTGATAACTACTGGTAACTACTGATGTGGTAAAAACAAAAAAGCAAAATAGAAATAGAGCCTGGAAATGTGACTAAATTGCTGAAATCTCATGATAAAACTTGAGTGAATAAGGAGTTGCTTCTTCTCAATGAGCAGAGAAAATGATTTCTTGAGATAGAATCTACTTTTGGTGAAGAAACTATGAGGAATGTTGAAATGACAAGAAAGGATTAGAATATGGCATTCACTTAGTTGCTAAAGCAGCTGCAGGGTTTAAGAGGATTGACTCCAATTTTGGAAGATCTACTGTAGCTAAAATGCTATCAAACAGCATTGGCTGCTACAGAGAAATCATTTGTGAAAAGAAGAGTCATTTGATGCAGCAAACTTCATTCTTTCTTTTACAAAATAGCCACAGACATCCTAAATTTCAGCAACTACCACCCTGATCCATCGGCAGCCATCACCATGGAGGCAAGACCCTCCTTCAGCAAAAAGATCACAACTCTTGGAAGGCTCAGATGAAAGCATTTTTAGCAATAAAGTATTTTTAACTAAGATAGGTACATTTTTTAAAGCATAATTCTATTGCACACTTGACAGACTATAGAATAGTATAAATATAACTTTTGTATGCACTGAGAAAGCAAAAAATTTGTAACTCATTTTATTATAATATTCACTTTATTGCTGCAAACTCACAAAATCATCTAAGTTTATCAGTATACTGTTATAGAAAGATTAAGGAGTACCAATCAGAGACATTGAGGACAATTTATGGATATTCACTCCAAGATTATGTATGTACAATATATATTAAATGTACAAAAGGGGGATATCCTGCTGCTGACATAATATGGATAAAAACTTACATCAAAAGCTTATATCAACAGCAAAATATCAGCTATCTCTTATCCTATAAAACAAAGGCCTTACTAGCCAAGAAATGGCCTTTATGAAGCAAATAATGATTGGTAGGAGCTGGTTCTGAATTGAAAGACAAATTATATATTTTGAGTGCTGTAAAGAAACGCCAAATCATCAAAACTCTGCTAGTTGAACTTAGCAGCTAAAGTCACCCAGACTTTCAGTTCCAGTTCCACACATCATAAGACTATCTCTAGCAGCACCAGCAATACACCACCATTCAGTAACCACAGATTCATATTATTTTTAACTATTAAAATACTGTATTATCTAAAGAAATAGACATTGCCTCTTGCATTAACATATCTCAAAAAACCTTAGATTCCTTTTTAATATTTTTTTGCTTTGAAATGGGAAATCAACCATAATTTCATTAGCATATGCCCAATATAATCAAATAACAAAAAAGTAAAAGTGAACTAAAGTTTATCAGAGCTACAGTCATTAAGCTTAACTATCATTATTTGTCAGAATGCAATCAGTTTCTGTGTCATTTTATAATAGCACTTTCTGTAATTGACAGAGTTTAAGAAATAAGTTTAAGATCAAGAGCATTCTAAGACTTAGCGTTATTTTTGTCATTCTAACCAAATAACATTTAAAACATCCTAGATCCTTATTTCAGGAGTGGAGATCTTTAAGAGATCAGGGCATTTTAGTACCTTGAACTTTCAGTGGCATTTAGAATCTCTTTCAGAAGGAAGTATGGTGATGACTTTTATGTTCTAAAGTTTCCAGAGCTTTCCATGACGTCATATGGAAAGGACTCAACAAATCCTCCAGGAACTGGCCTTTAGGCAGCTTGCATCTGCTTTGTAACATTTTAAAATGTGAGACTTTAGTTATTAAAGACGTCTCATATTTATCAGCCCCTAATTTGCTTTCTATATTTGTCTTTCCAAGTAAATTCCAATACTTTTAGGGTGCATATTTTCCTTTTCTGCTGAAGTGACTTTTTTCTTCTACCAAGAGCTGTTAGTGAGGGTTTGACTTTTATTACGAAAGAACTAGGCAGGCAGAGTTACTATGAGGGGTCCTAAAGGTACAAACAACTCATATTAATGGACATGGTTTCCTGTTTATTTCTAAAAGAACGTAAGCAAATACATTCTTTACTGATTAGGTTAATTTAACATTTTATTCTAAAAGTATGCTTTCAATATTGACTGTCTTAAAATTTCAATTTTCTTCTCCATTTTTTGCCGGTTAAGCTAAAAAATAACCTTGCTTTTGATTAATTTTAATATATATATAAGATGAAACAATATAAAAGGAATTAAAAGGATGTTGATTTTTTAAAAAGCAAACAGAAATATAAGAGCCATATTCTCATGTTAATTATTCTACATTGGAGAAAATTATAATAAACTGATTTTAAAAACACATATGCACACAAAAAGCCATACTAATAGTATTTTAAATTGAAGCAAATTACAATGAATTGAATTTAGTGGTTTTTAATATGACAAATTTTAGATCCAAAGTCTCTATATTAGAATTATTTTGTAGAAACAAAGCCTTTCTGGGGGGGCGGAAAATGTGATGGCTTTCATTTGAGCAGAGGAAAATAAAGGTTTCTCGGCAAACATTCCTGACCTTATAAGGCTTTGGGAAGTGTGTGGAGGTAAGCTCTTTCCTGAAGTGTCATCGTCTCTGAGGATAGAAAAGGGACCCAGTTGCCAAGTGACATTCTAATTGTCATACTGGGGCCTGCTGTCTGGAAAAAAAGTCACACTCCATTTAGTAATTCCAATGTTTCTTCCTCTTCCTGTAAATTAAGGGTGCGGGAGTGGGGAACACATTCATTGACAAAAAAGCAATAGAAATATATATTCCCGTGGGAAGGAGTCACTTTTAGAGCTGTTTAAAAATATGTATTCGGGCTGGTCAGATGGCATTTTGCAATATTATTGCAATGACATTAGGTTGGTATACTGGCTTTGGACCCGTGTTCATTTCTGAAGCAGGAATCATCTTGAATAACTAAGAAAATGGCTTTGCCAAAGAGATTCATGATTACATGGCTAATTTATTTGTATCCAGTTCAAACCAGTTCCCCAAGTAGAATTTATAGATATCTATGAAGTTAAAAAAGTAATAGTCTACTTAAGATTCCTCACCAATAACATTATTCTCATAATATAGTCTTACAAGTTATAATCTTTTAAATTTAGAGTATAATTCTATGACTTATTAAACAGGTCATAAAAATAACTGGGCAAGGGAAAATTGAGACATTGCAGGAGAAATCCAGGTCAAAGCACTCATCAGGTACAGTCGATTAGAGAACTCATCATTCTTGGACTGTTAAGTGGAGGCATGGACCAGTTTTCATCAGAGCTAAAAGGGACTATTTGGGAATATGCACAGGGCTGTGTGTTAAGAGACACAGATTACAGACAGGAGTCTTGGTTTCCAGGCTTCACCACATCCCTACCCCACATCACACACTATGTGATCTTAGAACAAGATTTTTAACCTCTTTTAAAGCTCAGATTCAAAATCCAGAGTGAGGACTAAATAATTTCTAAAGCTTTCTCTAGCTCTGAGTTCTGTGATTCCATGTTGGATGATATTTAGGTCTTTCTCAGTTGTGTTTCCGGTTCCTTCAAGTCAGTATTTCACCTGAAAATTAACTGTAATTTTGTTCTCTAAAATTCACCTTTAGACTTTCTGACTTGCATATCATTTTATCCATGAGAACAACAGAATGCATCCTGGCCTGTCCTTCATAGAAAAGCTGCATCCTAGCTTGAGAATTAAAATGGAAAAGAGTGAGGTCACACACTTCCTAGGATGATGGCCACTGTCTGCAAAGAAGGTTGCTTTCTGTCAAGAGGGTGAATCAGGTTATCCTACCTCTTTACCTCTCCAAGAGCATCAAGCTATATATATATAGCTATATGTGACTTTCTTTACTGAAATGTTACTTCTGCTAAAGATGATAGTGAAACAAAAGAGAAAAACTGAAGCTTTGTGATAGGGTTTCCCAGGTGTCTCAAATGGTAAAGAATCCATTTGCTATGGAGGAGCCTCAGGAGATGCGGGTTTGATCCCTGGATTGGGAAAATCCCTTAGAGGAGGAAATGGCAACCCACTCCAGTATTCTTGCCTGGGAAATTCCACTGGCAGAATGCCTGGCGGCTACAGTCCATGGGGTCAGGAAAGAGTTGGACAAAACTTAGCAACTAAACAACAACAAAGCTTTGTGGTAAATAGAATATTCTCCATTTCCAGGTAAGGGCACAAGAGCTGAGTTCTTCACAAGGGAGTCCATTCATGGAAAACTCCCCATACTTTCTAGCTTACCTCCACCAACACTCATATTAAAATTAACAACAATCTAAGTGCTTCTTTTTCCAAAACTTCTCTTGGCTAATCTTCACCCATTTTTTTTCCCATAAAACTTTAGTATAACACATTCCTGGGTATATTCTTCCACAGATATATTAATTCACAGTGTAGTTTTCCATATTTATGCTATATAATTTGAATTCTTGCAGGGAAAGGATTTTTACCATGTAATAAAGAGACAGGGACCAACTGACTACCCAAACCTTTCCTTGGAATGGAGGAGAAAAACAAATGACCCCATTTCCAAGTCCTTACCTTGGACCTGAATCATAAAAGTGAAGTGAAGACCGTGTTCAGATCAAGAGATGTTACTCTGCCTTCCCCAATATCCTGGTCATTTGGAGTTGTCTAGCCTACATGAAGGAAGAAGATGTACAACAGATCAGATTTAAGTAAAATCCAGCTTTAGCAGTAAAATGTAAGGGCCAAAAGTCAAGTCTTTATTTCAGTATAAACTACAAAGATTTACTTTGCTGGAATGTCTAAGGGATTTCCTTTTGCTTCTGCTAACGTCCATACTGTTTCTGTCCTTTATTGAGCCCATCTTTGCATGAAACTTTCCCTTGGTATCTAATTTTCTTGAAGAGATCTCTAATCTTTCCCATTCTATTGTTTCCCTCTATTTCTTTGCATTGATCACTTAGGAAGGCTTTCTTATCTCCCTTGCTATTCTTTGGGAACTCTGCATTCAGATGGTGTAGTTTTCCTTTTCTTCTTTGCCGTTTGCTTCTCTTCTTTTCTCAGCTATTTGTAAGTTCTCCTCAGACAACCATTTTGCCTCTTTGCATTTCTTTTTCTTGGGGATGGTTTTGATCATTGTCTCCTGTACAACGTCACAAACCTCTGTCCATAGTTCTTCAGGCACTCTGTCTATCAAGGAAATCAGTCCTGAATACTCATTAGAAGGACTGATGCTGAAACTGAAGCTCCAATACTTTAGCCACCTGATGCAAAGAACTGACTCCTTAGAAAAGACACTGATCCTGGGAAAGATTGAAGGCAGGAGGAGAAGGGGATGTCAGAGGATGAGATGGTTGGATGGTATCACCGACTCGATGGACATGAGTTTGAGCAAGCTTGGGAACTGGTGATGGACAGGGAAGCCTGGCGTGCTGCAGTCCTTACGGTCACAAAGAGTCAGACACGACTGAGCAGCTTAACTGACTGGCTGACTAAGGGATCTCCAGGAGTCTGGTAGTGAGGGAAGAGTTGAGCAGATTTCTGTTTTATGAATAGGTTTATTGGGAATAGAATCTGTCCTATTTTCATGGGCTGTCTCCTGCCAGTTCGTTAAAGTATCCTCTAGTTACACTCTGGTCCCAGTACTGGGTAGAATCACCAGCTTGCTAACTCAGACATCCAGGAAGCCAAAAGATTGCTTTGCCACATACAGATAGGTGCATTTATGAGGTCTGCTAAATGGTGTTTGATTTTGACAGTGGTATTCTTATCCCACACAGATTGATTTCATGGTAATTGAGAAATAAACAGGAGGTTCAGATATAGATGAAAATATCTTACTAACTTACATCTGATAGAGCTGGATTAGAAAACCCCTCTTGCTTCTGAAACCAAAATGGGTGACTTTACATGTCTAGGCATGGAGACTTACATTTGGAAAGAGTTGGGTCTGCAAAGCACCATGTGCTCTATTAGCTGCTTCACCTTCTGCTCTACACATTAAGCTCCAGAGGAAAGGCCACACATGGCTTAGTAACCTTGAGAGTATTGACATTGAGCATTAGAAAAGAGAGACGTAGATCAAAGCAAGTCAGACTCCCACCATCATGCCCATCATATAAATCACTCCTTCCTCCAAGGAAAGGAACAGGTTGAAGGTCAGAGAAAGGTAAGTTGTCTCGTTGTAATATTTTTGAGAGAGCGGAAGTTCCTTATTTGTGAAGGGAGTAGGACATGGGGAAAGGAGCTAGACGGTTTGCCTTGGAATGGGAATGAGGATGATAACTTTTAACAGATTAGACTGAATTTACCCTATGAACTGAATGTTAATTTTTTCAAATTAATGACTATAAAGCTGGGCCCTATCTTATAATTTTAATAGTACTGCTCATTGTTTCTTTCTTCAGAATGTGCAGTAGATTCCTTCCTTTAGAAGTACAGTGGTGCCCTTAAAGAAAGCGTGAAATATTCGAGGAAATAGACAGGTGAGTGAACGGCTTCCATATACATTGGAGAGTGTTAGAAGAGAGGAATGGGAAGAGTCACCGAGGTGTTGATACTGAAATAGAAACTTGAAAAATGAATAGGAGTTAAACTGTCAGGCGAAGAGAGCAGAAGACATTCTAGGCAGAAAGAGAGCAGCAAGCCCAACGTGTCAGAAAGCTACCCTGCTTCAGGGACTCTGGGTACAGAGTGTGGTTTGCCTGTAATTTAAGGGACACAGGGAAAGATGTATTTCTTCATCTGCCTGAATTACCATATCTCCACTTCCTTCCTAAGACATCATTTCATACTTTTGTGTAAATAACTTATACCCTCTTTCCCCTTCAAGATGAAACCAATAACAAAAATAAAGCAGTATTATTCTTTAATGCCTTTTTCCTCTTTCACAAAGAGAAAAGTACAATCTACCAAGGTCGTGCTTCATTTTCTGGTAGTCTTTTCCTTCCTAGCTGTCTTCGGGGAAAAAAGTTTTCTTGTATGTATACTTTGTTTTGAGAGTAAGCCCAACTTTTCCCGTGTGTGTGTGTGTGTGTGTGTGTGTGTGTGTTTTAATTATTCACTGCTCGGTGATACATGCAGAAGTTCTTTCTTAGGACTCTTGTTTGCCCAACTACACTTTAAATTCCACAAATTCATAAGAAAAATTGTCTTATTCAGAAAAGCAGAGGTCATGAGTGTACAATGCCTGAGAATTCATAATATAGAAAGAAAACAGGGCAAAATTTGAGCATGGAGATTTAGGCAAGTGTCAACTGTTTAAGAGCCTTGAGCTTTTCATAAAGAAGTCATTTGAAGGAATCAGCACGATCATATTTGTATCTTAGAAAAAGTTTGTGGGGAATGGACTTTAAGTGAAATGACTGATAATGTGAAGGGATGCTAATTATAAAGCCGTTGCCTTGTGGCTCAGCTGGTAGAGAATCCGCCTGCAATGTGGGAGACCTGGATTCGATCCCTGGGTTGGGAAGTTCCCCTGGAGAAGGGAAAGGCTACCCACTCCAATATTCTGGCCTGGAGAATTCCATGGACTGTATAGTCCCTGGGGTGGTAAAGAGTCAGACACAACTGAGCAACTTTCACTCACTCAGCAATTATTGAACTGTAACTAAGATGAGATTAATAGGAGAGAAGAAAGGAGTGACTCTAAGAGTTATTTCGATCGGTTTGAATTGATGAAGTGGAGGAGATGGAATAATTAAGGGTAGAGCCCTTTGCTTAGGTTAGGAACATGGCAGGAAAGGGAATTGATGGGACAGTGAGTAGAGAAAGGAGAAGGAAATGGCAACCCACTCCATCCAGTATTCTTACCTGGAGAATCCCATGGGCAGAGGAACCTGGTGGTTGTAATCCGTAGGGTCGCAAAGAGTCGGACAAGACTGAGTGACTGAGCATTCATGCATGCATAGGGAAAAATACTGAATTTAATTCTGGATATTTTTAGCTTGAGTCCCCTATGGGACAATCAGATCACTATTCTTTTGGAATATTTCAAAGCCAGTAAAAAGCGCTATAGGAGCAGATTCAATTGTTCAAACACTGACAGTTACTTTAGAAGTGCAACTGTTATGTAAATGTATTTGCTGTGAAATTTTCCTTTGTCTTTGTTTTCTTTTCTTTTATAAAAATCAGTTATGTATGTGGTTTTTATAACTTTACTATAATGCAACTCACCTTTGAGTCCAAGTTGTGGCATAGACCAAAGACTCGTGAAAGATGGGTATGCTTAGGTGATCAAAAATGAGATTAAAAGCCTAGAGTCAAAAATAAAGGGAAAAAGTTAGCAGAATAAAGAGTATTTCAGTCAAACCTCCTCCACTTGCCTTTCATCTGCTTACTCAGTGCCATGCCATATTTTTATCTGTCAAGTCTCAGGTAATATTTCCAATGAAACATTGTTGCTTGACACTTCATCATGTCTTCCACAAAGAGATAATTCCTTTCGTGAAGCTCCATCTCCTTTTTGCAGATTCTAAAATAAGAAGACTTTAAATAATAGAAGAGAAATGTATTCTTAAATATATAAATTCAGAAAGTGGTCAGTCTCTTAGGATGTTATGAATAGCCTACTTTCATGGACTATCATCAAGAATTATCTGAGAATTACTCTGAATATTAAATTGTAATTATCTATATGAATAATGATGAGATCTTAAAATACTATATGTTTCTTCAGGGGATTAAAAATAAGCAAATGGATGTGCATTACAAATCTCTTCACTCACATTGTCAAGGTCATCAACTACTGTAGAGAAACTATTCACTTCCAGTAAATATTGCATTTCCAAAAGATATAAAATTGTGTCTTACATCTTTTTCAGACTGGGTTTTGGGTGATATGCTGAGGAGACTTCTGCTTGGCAGAACAAGTGATAGTTAAGTTCCTAAATAATAATTTTTAAGACTATAGAAACTTTTTACCCTGAAAAAACAAATAAATTTACTATGTTATTCCCCAAGTCTACACTGCAGTCTTCTACAGATCCAATTTCTATAAATATGTAATATATTGGAAATGAGAAAATAACAGTCTTAATTTATAAATTCAATGTTAAATAAATATTTGGATATCATATAAAATAATATGCTAAAGGAATAAATTCTAGATTAAAATCTATACTATTTTTTAAGGCATATGAAGTGATATGTTCATTTAATGAGTTTTTAATAAAAATAGAAATACATTTATGTAATAAAAATGGAAGAAAGGCAGTGAAATAAGAATTGAGTCTTCCTCCCTCCCCATCCACCTGTACCCATGTTCTGCAGCCTCCCAACCTTCCTCTCTCCCAGTCTACCCTGAAGGACCTACTGTCATCAATTATGAGTTTTTTCATATACTTTACTGGAAAAATCATCCAGATATACAAGTATATATATTATCTATCTATAGATCATTCAGAGATAGATCTACCTTTTTAACACAAATATAGGCACATCATCACTCATTATGAAGTTTAATTTTGTTTTTAATTAATATATCTTTAATATTGTTTCATATTAATGAATAAAGAACTACATTTTTTTCATAATGAAAGCATGATGTTCCATTGTATAAATGAGCAATGATCTTAGAAATAGCCTTTTCCTAATGATTGGGCTTCCCTCGTGGCTCAGCTGGTAAAGAATCCGCCTGCTATGAGGAAAACCTGGATTCGATCCCTGGGTTGGGAAGTTCCCCTGGAGAAGGGAAAAGCTACCCACTCCAATATTCTGGGCTGGAGAATTCCATGGAATGTATAGTCCATGCGGTCTCATAGAGTTGGACACGACTGAGCAGCTATCACTTTCCTAATAATTATATAGGTTTGGCTAGAAACTATACTAGCCTTTGAAGGCTCAAGAATAGAATATCCACTCGCTGTTCAGGTCAGGAGCAATTCCACTTCACTTCTCTGAATAATTTTATAGGTAAAGGAAGAGTCCCCTCACCCTTTTCCTCCAAAATATAGGAGGCTTGGATACTCTGCTCTGCCTTGGGGAGTTTTAATCTCACAAATTCTGACTTTCAAAAAACTTAGATCCCTGACCTGTTAACTTTAAAGTCATTGTAATTACAGTTAGATATTTCCTCTCTCTTTTTACTTAATCTGAACCTTTGAAATGTTTTATATTGAACATAATATTCATTGGGCAACTTGTTTTTATAAGCAATAATAAAATAAAGAAATTCAAGAAAATTGCAAGGTCAGGGGAAATTCTTGATCAGAGGAAGTTTGTGCATCTGACTGCTCACAAGAGTCACAGATGCCGTTGGTCAGCTTCTGCCTGTTGCTTAATAGACTGGGATTCTTGAGTCAGGAACTGAATTCTTGAGATAAATAATCTGTAGGAATTTCTGTGTCCTTCTCAGATTCTTTTTTGAAGACCATCAGCAAAAACGATTTACCATAATAGAACTTAAGGAGAGAACTGGTCTCAAAAGTTGACTCAGTTCCTAAGCTTGTATGTCATGAATCCACAAAATCAACGCCTACTTAATCAGAGCTCACAGACCAGTAAAAATACCACAGACCGGCTCTTCCCCAGGCACTTCTCAGAAGCCCCACAATCTGCTTTGTAAAGATCCTGGCTCCTCTAATTTAATAAGACTGGGAATCTTTGTGGGACATGTGTTTCTCTGATAATATTTTTCTACATAAGTTTTCCTTTTTATTCTCAGAGAATTAATCATTCAATAGCTCTTTGTTGAAAATAATACTGAAACTTGATAGTATAGGCTTCTATTTTGAAGGATTATAAATGGAGAAAAAGAACCTGGTGTGTCTGCAAGCATACCTTTATTTGGGGAGGAAAGAATATTCATAACCACATAACCAATTCAGTACAGCTAATACTTGAAGTATGTCCCCTTCCTAAAAATTTAGTTTTCCATATGTTTCATGTTGAGTCATACTATTAGAATTCAGGCTGGGTTTCCTCACCTGGGATTCAGTCATTCGTTCATTTTCTAGATACCAATGGTTTTCTATCTGGCAGTGAAGTCTACTGAATTCAAAGCTGAAGAATGTGGACCTTTTCCCGGCTCTGTATCCTGTCTCCACACTTCCTGTCCACTCTTCTCCTATGTAGAAAAAGTTCTCCTAACGTTCAGTATTTGTCTAGAATTCTGCTGCATTACTGAACCCACCAGGCTAAACCACCTGATATTAATGAACACATATATTCATGGGCTTGATCTGCCCATCAAGCGCTATGAATTAGGCAGCCTACGCAAGGAACAGTTTGCTGAAGCAGTTATCTGTGGCTAAATCAATTTGCCCAGTTCCTTCCGCACCTTCATCTTTGAGGAAATATTGTTTACCCTTTCCTTAACACCTTGCATTATCCCAGTTGTATAATGTAAAGTTCTGAATTTACCTGAGTTACCAAATTTACATTTGAGGAAATTCTTTAGAATAACTAGATCTCCCTTTTCTGACCATCAGTCATATCCAGAGCTGGCAGTATTCCAGTTGATAAAACTATGTTCTCAAGAAAGCTATTCTTGATCCCGTAAGACAGGACTGACTGCCTTTACTGTTTCTGCCGTAATACTTCTATTTATGCCAGTTGGCCCTTATCACATTGTATTGTAATTGACTGTCAAAACTGTAGTCTAGTCACCATTAGAATCTAGCGTCCAGCACAACACCTGGCTTGTAAAATGCTCCATGAATATTCACCACATGAGTAAGTGAATGAAATTTGGAGTCAAAGAACAATCAAAGAGAGGGATATATGAACAGAGAGGAATAGAGGTAGGACATAGCCACCGCAGATAATTTCTCTAAAAGTATGTTTATGTTAGAAGTTAGTCTGACACATAACCATGAGTAAACCTTGTAAAAACCTGCCCATATATGGCAATATGGTATGTGATGAAGTGAAATGGATTCTGAGATGGAGAATGGGGTGAATTTTGAGGGAAAATGTGTTATAAAGAACAGTTGGAGAAGGAATATAAATGCTCTTTATCACAGATTGTTTTAAAGGCATTAACATGCAAGATGGCAAAATGATATTTAAAGAACATGTAGTCTTATGTGATTCGTATGTGTTTCTTTTGGAAGCAAAACTTTAGTGAAAAAAGTATGATATAATGTTAACTGGAAAACAGTGATGCAAAAATGTGCAAATGATCCAAATACCTCTTCCACAGCAAAAACATACGTGCAGTGAGATAAAAGGGAAATATCTCAAAATATTAATAATATGCTTGGTAAGATAATTATGGGTGGCATTTTTAATACTATTCAGTATTTTCCAATTTTTATTTAATAAGTATATTCTGCCTAAGCCATTTCTTTTCTTGCATAGGTTAATCTAGTGAACATAAGAATGTAGTTCCCATAGCAACTAGACAAGTTGAAAGTCTTTTTTGAGTAAACATAATTTAACTGTTGACTGTTGTCAACACAAAAAGCAGTAAAACTACATTTAAATAATTGTTAATGCTAAAACCAAACATGTCATTATATCTTTAGGATAAGTACTATTTATTATTACCAAAATAATTTTGTTAATGCTGTAAGTTGCTTGCAGGCAGAGACCTGCATTTTTTCATTTTTAAATAACAAGGGTCTCCAAGAAGATGGGGTACCAAAACATAGTGAATAAGAGTTTGCATCTATCTTTTCCCATATATAAATGCACAATTATGCAGACATGACATAAACACATAACACAGACATATGCTAGTATCATATATGAATACAGTGCTCATATCAAGAAACGAGACAGTATATAAATGGGATTTAGTTGAGCAAACAAACTGTACCATACCCATATTCTGAGTGAACATATTTTGTATGTATATGTAGATACTCTGTAAGCAAATTTATATGTATATGTGAATAGATGGATGTATAAGATCTAAATATATCATAAGATATATCAGAATAAACATTTCTCAACTTTTATCAAAAAATAGTCAAGATTTTTGGGTTTTTTTACTACCAAATTTGGTTTGATGTTTTTTACTACCACAATTTTACATTACACCCACTTTATTTCTAAGATGGAGTTACAGAAGCTTTAAAATAAAACTCTATTTATATAAAGATAGAACTATTGATTCTGGTCATAATATCATAACTATAACCACAGATAATATCATTTCAAGCAAACGTCACTTGAAATATGGTCTGACTTATATAACAGAATTTTGCTCATCAGCAAAATTACTAGAACATCAATTAGTAGAACATCCTTCCTTTTAACTAGTTTTAAAAATTGTAAATTTCCGTTCTGACCATTCATTTGTAGAAAAAAAATTCTTGAATTTTAATGGCTTCTGTAATGCATACTCTGGCCTCAATAATTAAATTTCAAACCAACAAAAATTAATGGATTTTATAAGGGAATATCATAGAAGTTAAAGTTTTTAAAACACATAGAAGAAATAATGTAATGATATTAAACTTTATCTTTGAGATTTAATTAGAAAGTGCATGAATGTCAGGATATCATGGCTAATCCATAGAAAAATCAGAATTTTACTTTTAGCTTGTGTGGTTAATATGAATTTCAATAAATAACTTTTATGAAACATTTTGACAGTTGAATAACAAACTTCCGAATTTTATTTTCTTAACACCATAGACATTTCTTATTCATGTAATAGTGTGATTCTAGTGCTTTTATCATTTCCACATCAGTGACTTCCCTCCATCTGATGTTTCAAGGGCCCTGCATTCTTCCACTTTATGTGTCTTCACCTCTAATATTTTAATAGGAAATAATAAACTTCATTTACACGCAGTATCAAAATGGAACTCATATATAAATATAAATCCAGTAGTAAAGATTTTATTTAAAAAAGTAAAGTAATATTGTCTGTATCATGAAGTAACACCTTGGGCTTCTTTGAAAGTCTCATTTTTGAAGTTTTCATATGTGAAATTATTTCTTCATTAGTGTTTTCAAATGCTTACAATATTAGAAATTGTAATGCTTACAAATATTAGAAATTGGATTGCCATATCACACATTTCCATCATGTAAAGAAATAATTACCAAATGAAAAGTCAATTTTGTCTATTGGCTAATAGTTCTGTTTTGACCATTTTAACCTAAGGACTTTGATAATTTCCATCACTGTGCTTTAGAGTTGAGCTAATTTAGGAAAGGGTTGCTACCTACTTAACAATTGAGTTGCCTGTATTAGGCCATTAAAAACATTATTTTGGAATGACTAAAATTTGCAAAAATGCTGAAGTTCAATTTTTTAACAAACTAGTTAAAGAACAATTAATACACACAAAAATAGGGAAATCATTATTTCTCTTTTCCGTGTCTCCACATTGTCATTTTTTAGTCTATAATTGATCTTGACTAACTAATTAATGTCACTTTTTAAAGGGTTTGTCATTTTCTAGTGTTTGAAATTCATTAAGCTTGCATTTGGCTGCTTTCTGCAAAGAACCCAAGCTATAGGGGTTTAATCAGTTAGATTGTTCATTTTTCTTATATAACCATTTGTCTGAGGGTAGCAGTCCAAACTGATGAGGGAGTTCTGTGATGTCATCAATTCCCCCTTTATTTTCTGCCTCCACCATATGAAACATAAATGTTTCCATCCTCATGGGCGTAAGCTGATCTTGTACCCCTAGTCATCATGTCTGTGTTCTGAGCAGGAAGCAATGAAAAACACAAATAGCAAAAGTGCTTTATCATAGCAAGCTTTGCCTTTCTATTGAGAAATGGAATCCTTTCCTTAGGGTCCTCTCCCAGTACATATAGTCTAGTACTGGGTCTCAAAGCCACTTCCAGCTGCTAGGGAGTCTGTTTTTAGCTAGACATATTATTACCTTAGAAACAAGAATCAGAGTTCTCTGAAAAAGAAGGATTCAAGTAGTTAGGGTACTTTGTTTCTTAAGAACCATATTTAACATTTTGACAATTAAATTTTATATGTAAAGTTAAGATAAAAGCATGCAGCCACATCTTCTTGAATGAGAATAATTTATTATCCTCACTTTTCCTAGATATTTGCAAGTGTATTGCAGAGTTGTCTTTGAATATATTGTATGTTTTTCAGAAGTAATTTTTTGCCATTTTTAAACTTTTCTGAAAAAGCTAATTTAATGAAGATCGAACTTAGATTCTATGAAAACTTAATTTTGATTTCTGAATAGGTTATTATGTCAGTCCTGAAGTGGATTTTATTGCTTTAAATAGTATTTGCAATTTTTATCAAAATCCTTTGTATTTGTATGTCTTAGGCTGTATGTTTTGAAGACCCTGCCATATTCTGACTGCTTACATTCAATATGTGCCCAAATGTTCACAGTGCAGTAAATTAGTATGTAAATGGGAAGAATACACATTATTATCTTATAATTCCAATTTATTGTCTTTTAACCTGCCTTTTTCTGGCTTTATTCTATAAATAAGAATGAAAAAGTTAGGTTTACATTTCATAGGATCATCATGATTATATTTTCACAATGATAAAAGTATAGATAGTCTTGCAAAATTCTGGAAAACAGTAGTAGATGAAAATGTTAGAGGGCTATGTACTGAAATTTTTTTATAAAGAAGATGCAATTTTGAGATAATTTAGAATGTATATCAAAATAGGCCTTACCATCATTGTTGATTGTGACCCAACTACACACACAAGCCTGATCTAATTACTTTTTATATGTGGTCAGGGAGTTAGTGTTTCACCTTATCTTGATGCTGGAGTCTTGACTGAGATTTTAAGACAACTTCTTTGAATAAATATAAAAAATAAAACCAGAAAGGAGAAAAATTTTGATCAATAAGACATGGGGCTTCATTTCTGGTTTATTCACTGAGGATTATTTCTTGAGAATATACAAATTGGCATGATCTAGCTCCTAGTAAGGTCTCAAAATATTATAATTACTTTTGGCTCAAGTTTAGTTATTCATAGGTAGGAAAAAGTATATTTTCAGTGATTAGCCACCTATTTTTAGGTTCAATTCTTTATATAGATGCTCTCAAAGATTTTTCCTTATAACTAATACTTAAATATTCGTTGTTAGCTTGCATAAGAGCTCAACTTTGGAATTAGGAGAAAATTTCAAAGTTGGTCATTTTAGTCAACTTAAATTTTCCTTGGTTTCTACTGAAAAGTATACCATGTATTGCTCTACATTTAAATAGACTTAAATGTGTTATTAGTGGTCATTAGTTTTCCTACATGTTTTTACATGTACAACAATAGAAAGATAATAATACCATTTATTAAGTATTTTCAGTATGTCAAGTCTTGTGTTAGGTACTTCATGTAAGTTATTTCATGTAGTTCTCACAGTAGCTCCATGTAATAAGTACCATTTTTAAACCCATTTTCCAGAAAAAGAAAACCAGCGCTGAGAGAACTATAACAACATGGCCAAGGTCACAGCTTATAAGAAACAGGATCTATAAGAAACTATAAAGTTACAAGTTACAAGGAAACTGTAAAGTTTATCCCTAATCAATCTAATATGATAATAAAACCTTCAAGAGGTCAGGAGAGGTGAGTGATGAAAAATGGGCTAATAATTTTGAACTTATCTCCATCTGTTGATATATGAACTATATTATGAAAGTTTTGCTTAATCCTAATCTTAAGAAAAGGACATAAAGGAAATGATTATGATAAGGGGAAGGATGCTTGGTTTTTGAATCATGAAGACAAGCCAGATAATGTTATCTCCAATGATATCATATTTTAATGAAAGGTTACACTAAGATTATTGTTGTTGTTCAGTTGCTAATTCACGTCCAACTATTTGTAACCCCAGGAACTGTAGCACGCCAGGCTTCCCTGTCCATCACCACCCCCCAGAGTTTGCTAAAACTCATGTCCATCGAGTCAGTTATTTCACCCGACCATCTCATCCTTCTCCTGCCCTGTCTTTCCCACCATCAGGGTCTTTTCCAATAAATCAGCTCTTTGCATCAGGTGGCCAAAGTATTGGGGTTCAGCTTCAGTAACAGCCCTTCCAGAGAATATTCAGGGTTGATTTCCTGTGTGATTGACTGATTTGATCTCCTTGCAGTCCAAGGGACTCTCAAAAGTCTTCTCCAGTATCACATTCAAAAGCATCAGTTCTTTGGTGCTCAGCCTTCCTTATGGTCCAAATACTAAAGTATTTGAATTCTAAGAAAAATCAAGGAAATTTGCGTAACAGAAACTGTTCTGCAGGTATGGATGTGTATTCCTACTGACTAATACCTTTTTCTGATCAGGTGACTTTGGGAGCACTCTGGATTCTGGAAACAGAGAGAAAGGAAGTAGCATAGGGATGATCTAGAGGAATTCTACAAGCTAAAGAGAAGCTATTTCATTTGCTCATTCTTAGAAGTCCAAATATCTTCCCACCAGATTCTAAGACTAGTTCTAAACTGTCACATCTTTGTGTAGCCTTGGGTTTGCTAGAGCAGTAAGGGGACAGGGGCTGCTTCAGCATCCTTCATCTTAGGTAGGACAGCTTAAACTGGTACTGAGGCAGCTTGACAACCAAGAACATTTGCTGCAGACCTTAGCCTGGGGAAATATTTAATTTTGTAGATGTTTGGGTTGTTTTCCCATGTTACTGAAAGAGTGGACAACTGGAAGCTTTGTTCCTTGGGTCATTTGCCCAGACTAGGAATCAGGATAGTAAATTCAGATATTCAATGCCCTTTTGACTGAACTGCCTTATCTCTGACCTATTCCTCTAAAGTGGAACTTGCCAATATGTGAATGCCACAGCATGAAATACAAAATAGATTTACAGCAAAAAGATTGGAGACTGAGTTCACCTTTTTTACGTGCTGAAAAATAAAGGGGTAGACTAGCAAGGTTTGTTGTGGTTCCGTTGCTCAGTCATGTCCGACTCTTTGCCACCCTAGAACCATGCCAGACTTCACTGTCTTTGACTGTCTCCTAGAGTTTACTCAAACTCATGTCCATGTACTCTTGCTTAAGAAATCTGATGGACAGGGGAACCTGGTGGGCTGCAGTCCATGGGATTGCAGAGTCGTACATGACTGAGTACTAACATTTTTTTTAGTTACTCAATTGTGTCAGGCTCTGTCACCCTTTGGACGGTAACCCAGTCTGCCAGGCTCCTCTGTCCATGGGTTTTCCCAGGGAAGAATACTGGAGTGGGTTGCCGTTTCCTCCTCCAGGGGTTCTTCCCGACCCAGGGATTGAACTCTCTTCTCCTGTGTCTCCCGCATTGCAGGCAGATTCTTTACCCACTAAACTATCAGGGCTTCCCATTAATCATCAGGGGAAATGCAAATCAGTACCACAACGGGATGTTACCTCACACCTGTGAGAATAGATGTCATCAAAAAGACAAGAAGTAATAAGTGTTGGCGGGCGCTTGGCGAAAAGGGAACCTCATGCGCTATTGGTGGGAATGTAAATTGGTGCAGCCACTATAGAAATCAAGGAGGCTCCTTGAAAAGTTGCAAATAGAAATATCATATGATCAGCAATTTCACTTTGAGTATTTATTAAAAATAAATACAAATATCTAACTTGAATAGACATCTGCATTCCCATGTTACTGTTTACAGAAGCCAAGACATTGAAGTCATCTAGGTTTCCACTGATGGATGAATGAATAAAGAGGATGTGGTATATATACACAGGGGAATACTACACAGTCTTAAAAAGAATGACGCCTTGCCGTGAGGGCTTCCCTGGTGGCTCAGCTGTTTGAGAATCTGTCTGCAATGTGGGAGACCTGGGTTTGATTCCTGGTTTGGGAAGATCCCCTGGAGAAGGGAAAGGCTACCCACTCCAGTATTCTGGCCTGGAGAATTCCTGGGCCGTATAGTCCACGTGGTCGCAAAGAGTCAGACATGACTGAGCGACTTGCACTTCACTTGCCTTTTGCAACAACATGGATGGACCTTGAGGGCACTGTGCTAAATGAAATGAGTCACGGGAGTTCTCTGGTGGTCTAGTGGTTAGGATTCTGGGCTCTCACTGCCATGACCCCAGGTTCAGTCCCTGGTTGTGGAACTGAGATCCTGCAAGCCAAGCAGTGCAGCCAAATAGATAAATAAGTAAATAAATAGATGAATGTTGGCATGCCCAACTTTTAAAAAAGATGTCAAACAAGAGAAGGCAAATACTGTATGATTTCTTTCCTTTTTCAGTTGAAGCATAGTTGATTTACAATGTTGTGTTAATTTCAGATGTACAGCAGTATTCAGTTTTATATTCTTTTTCAGCTTCTTTTCCATTATAGATTACTACAAGATATTGAATATAGTTCCCTGTGCTGTTTTTTTAAAATACAGTAGTGATCTTTTATATGAGAAATCATTAAAAAAAGAAACAAACAAAAAAAAAGACAAGCTCAAATCATAGATACAGAAAAGACTGTTGGTTGCCAGAGGCAAAGGGTGGGGGATTGAAGAAATGGGTGATGGGAGTCAAAAATAGAGTAAAACTTAAAACATGGATTCTCCAATGGCTCAGTGGGTAAAGAATCCACCTGCAAGGCAAGAGACATGGGTTCTATCCCTGGGTTGGGAAGATCCCTTGGAGAAGGGTCATAGCAACCCACAGCGGTATTCTTGCCTGGGAAATCCCATGGACAGAGGAGCCTGGCGGGCTACAGTCCAAAGGGTCACAAAGAGTCAGACATGACGGAGTGACTAAGCACAGATACATTTAGTACAAAAAAACAGATTTTTCACTGCCATTAGCTGATTTTGAAGTGTTCACCAGCCATGTGTGCTAGTGGCTACCTTATTGGACAGCTAAGGGAGAGCATTTCCATCCTTGCTGAAAGTCCAATTGGACTAGTATAGTGAAAACAGCACAGATTCTAAATTTAGACAAAACTCTATAGCAAAGTCAAGTTCCTCATCTATAACACTTATTTGGGAGCTGATTCATTTTAGGCACAATTTCAATTTTTAATATAGAAATATTGTTTTCTGCTTCCTTCATTGTCATTAGGATTAAATGTTATGTCTTAGATCAGGAAAATCCAGTTTAGGGAGGCAGTATTGTCAGAGAGTTTGAAGCATGGACTCTGGAATCCAAAGAACCTAGTCTGAATCCAAGTTTCAGCTACTTACTAGTTCTATGGTTTGGACAAAATACTTAATTTTCTAAACATTAGTTTTTTAAAATCAAGTTCATAGCAACTACATTATAGGGTTTTTTTTATGAATTAGGGGATTATCTGAGAAAATAAAAGTACAATACTTTACATAGGACATGGTAAATATTCAAAAATACAAGCTAATAGGTATTAAAATGTCAGTCATCTATCATACTCAAGGCAAATCTGTATGCTACAAAGAACTTCCATAAATTCCATAAACAAATATATAAAAACTATAAAATTCTACCAAGTACAAGATAACAATAACAGTTGTCACTGCTAATATTGAGTGAGATGTTCTATTAATTCAATTAGGTTGCTACTAAAACATTTTCCTGAAATCAATGTTTTAAATAATGCTTTTTATTTCATAATTAGCTTTACCCAAAAGAAAGTGAAAGTGTTAGTCACTCAGTCATGTCCATCTCTTTGTGACACCGTGGACAGTGGCTGACCAAGCTCCTCTGTCCATGGGATTCTCCAGGCAAGAATACTAGAGTGGGTTGCCATTTTCTTCTCCTGGGGATCTTCCCGACCTAGGGATCGAACCTGGGTCTCCTGCATTGCAGGCAGATTTTTTACCATCCAAGCTACCAGGGAAGCTTTACCTCAGTGAGAATAAATTAATAAATAACCATTAAATTGATGTTAAAATAAACTCAATAAAGTAGGATTTCTCTGCTGTAGTGGTGCTTTTAAGTAAACTTTACTATTGAGTATGCTAAGATATCTACACAGATAATGAGCAGTTTCTATACCACATCTCAGTGTTTGTTTTTTTTTTCCCCAATTATTTTTATTAGCTGGAGGCTAATTACTTTACAATATTGTAGTGGTTCTTGTCATACATTGACATGAATCAGTCATGGATTTACATGTGTTCCCCATCCCGATCTCTCCTCCCGCCTCCCTCTCCACCCCATCCCTCTGGGTCTTCCCAGTGCACCAGCCCCGAGCACTTGTCTCATGCATCCAACCTAGACTGGTGATCTGTTTCACCATAGATAATATACATGTTTTGATGCTGTGTTCTCAGATCATCCCACCCTCACCTTCTCCCATAGAGTCCAAAAGTCTGTTCTATACATCTGTGTCTCTTTTTCTGTCTTGCATATAGGGTTATCGGTACCATCTTTCTCAATTCCATATATATGTGTTAGATACTGTACTGGTCTTTATCTTTCTGGCTTACTTCACTCTGTATAATGGGCTCCAGTTTCATCCATCTCATTAGAACTGATTCAAATGAATTCTTTTTAATGGCTGAGTAATATTCCATGGTGTATATGTACCACAGCTTCCTTATCCATTCATCTGCTGATGGGCATCTAGGTTGCTTCCATGTCCTGGCTATTATAAACAGTGCTGCGATGAACATTGGGGTGCACGTGTCTCTTTCAGATCTGGTTTCCTCAGTGTGTATGCCCAGAAGAGGGATTGCTGGGTCATATGGCAGTTCTAATTCCAGTTTTTTAAGGAATCTCCACACTGTTCTCCATAGTGGCTGTACTAGTTTGCATTCCCACCAACAGAGTAAGAGGGTTCCCTTTTCTCCTCACCCTCTCCAGCATTTATTGCTTGTGGACTTTTGGATAGCAGCCATCCTGACTGGCGTCACATCTCAGTTTTGAAGGATGACTTGCAGTGTAGATCTCATGACCACAAGAGTTACATTTTGAAATGATGCAAGCATGGAATTATTTTATTTTTAGATACTTCCATGCATGTACATTAAGTTTACTCCACAGAAAGTTCTTCAGTGGCTTTAATTTTGTTTGGAAAATGCTTGAAACTTAAAAAGAACGATTTCCATGTGTTGGTTGGTTTGTGGTTTTACTACCATGATTTTTTTTTTTTTTTTTTTTTTTTTTTTTTTTTTTTTTTACCATGATTTTTATATGTGATGATTCTTTAGAGATGGTATTTAAACTTTATACTATGTACTTTCATATTCTCCTTTTAATTTGTGAATCTTTTACAGTGTATATACTTTATTAACCATAATTTTGTGTGTGAATATATGCATATAGTGTAGAGCAATAAACTATATAAGAGAAACTTAAGGTAAAAAAGAAGTGATTATCTGCTTAGTAAAAATTGTAATATTTATATAGTTTATATAAAAAGAATATTTAAAGTGGAAGACAAAAACTGCTTTAAATTGTAAAGTCTTACTAGAAAATATGGGCAAAATGTGGTAGAGTATAATTATTTACAAACACTATTTTGAAAACAGTATTTCTGCAGAAAAGAAAAAATCGGTGGTGTTAGCAATTCAATATCACAGTTTCTAGGTTGACTAACCTGGAAATGGATACAATCAATACTACGGTAAACTTTCTTAGTTTAAGTTGGAACACTCATGTTTAATGTTTTCCAGAAACAGTTATTTCCTGAAATGAAAGATTACTACTGCAGTTAAAGCCAACTTAAAGTTCCCAGGGCTACTATTTTAGTACTGACAGTATATATTATTAAGGTAAACTTCATCTTTGTCCAGTCTTTGGCCAGTTTATGAATTACACATAATCTTTGAGTAGAGAAAAGCACAACTTTTAAACAAGTGTCTGTTCTCACTGCTCCTAGATCATTATTTCAAAATCCTGCTCTTATTATTTGTCAGTTTTCTAAGTGAGGCATTCTTAAAAGGCAAAGGAAGAAGAGTTCATAAAATCTTATTTTGGGACTCTCTTTTCAAAAAATATCTCTGAAAGATCATTATATAATACATAAGAAAGTATTTTTCCTTTATAGACTGAAGTTACAAAAAAAAAAAAAAAAAAAACAGAGAGAGAGAGAAAGGAATGAAACAATTCATTAAATATATCAATTAAACATCATTTGTGTCCAAAACCCTGATGTTAATCACTGTAGTCTATACAGTGATAAATAAGAAAGAGTCCCTGGACGGAAAAGTGTAGTCTAGAAAAGGAAAGTAGAATTTGTACTTGAAGGGCAAGAAGTAATAGGAGGAGAGTGTTATAAAGTCCTGGAAATGCTAAACATGAGAAATGTGGTGGGTATACAAAATATTTCAGCTTGATTGGGATATAAAATGTTAGAGAATGTTTGAAGTTAATTGAGAAAATGTTCATGACTCAAGATCATAGAGAACCTGCCTACTGGCTGCTATATTGAGTAGAAAGTTAAGAATCCTAAAATCATTTGGTCACAGGAGCAACAAGAACAGCGTTTTTGGAAGCCTGAAAGAAACATTAAGGCAAGAAGAGATTAGATCTGAAAACTAACTGGGTGATTTTGCAATAGCCCAGACAGGGTGGCGTGAACCACAGCCAGGAGGATAGTGGTAATGGCATTAAGAAGGCTTGTGGAAATGTGCTCTGGAGGTAGAATCAGGAATACCTGGCAAACAATTAGATGTGGGTAGCAAGAGATTTCCCTGGAATTCCCTGGCAGTTCAGTGGTTAGGATTCTGTGCTTTCACTGCCAAGGGTTCAGTTTCAATCCCTGGTGAGGGAACTAAGACCCTATAAACTTTCTGTGTAGCCAAGTTTTGGGGGCTTCCTGGGTAGCTCAGACAGTGAAGAATCTGCCTGCAATGCGGGATACCTGGGTTCGATCCCTGTGTTGGGAAGATCCCCTAGAGAAGGGAACGGTTATCCACTCCAGTATTCTGGCCTGGAGAATTCCATGGACAGAGGAGCCTGGCAGGCTACAGTCTATGGGATCACCAAGAGTCAAACACAACAGAGCAACTTTCACTTTCAGTTGAAAGAGAGAAAGAGAGGCCGAGGAAGTCTGACGATTTGGGCCTGGCATTTAGGAGATAATGGGAACACCAACAGAATGAGAGAATTCAGAAATGTTAAGTGTTCAGGGGTGAACTGATGTGTTGAAATGACGCACTTAATTTTTATTCGTACTTTTAACAAATATTTATTGACATCCTATTATGAGCCAGAAACCAAGCTAAGTGTTGGGGATAAAACACTGAACAGGAAGAGATAGATTATATTTTATTAGGGGTGACTGCTGGGCTATTTGATAACACATATAAAAGTATAACAAAGGTGACAAGCACCACGAAGGGGAGATAGCCAGTTCCATCTGAGGCTACAGTAAAGGAGTGCTTTGGGGCCTCTAGGGGTATGCTTCTCCCTCTGGAATGACTGTTTATCTGATATCTGAAGACGAGGTGATGGGAGCCAAACAGAAAAAGAGAGCAGCAAAGGGCCTTTGAAGTTGTGTGTGTGTGTGTGTGTGTGTGTGTGTGTGTGTGTGTGTGTGCTGTAAAAATAACCACCATCACTGCTACAGCACCTTGCGGAGAAAAGGAGGGTGGCATGTGTGAGAAACGGGAGGATGGCCATGTCGTGTTGCTGAAGTGGAGGCCGTGAGAGGAGGTGGGGGGTGCGGGGTAGGTGTGATGTTGGACAAGAGGGTCGAGAAAGAACTTATCCATGCAGACCTTTGTTGTTGTTCAGTTGCTAAGTCACGTCCAGCTCTTTGAGACCCCATAAACTGCAGCACACCAGGCCTCCCTGTCCCTCACCATCTCCCGAAGTTCACCCAAGTTCAAGTCCATTGAATCAGTGATGCCATCCAACCATCTCATCCTCGGCTGCGCCCTTCGCTTCCTGCCGTCAATCTTCACCAGCATCAGGGTCTTTTCCTGTGAGTCAGCTGTTCGCATCAGCTGCCAAAGTATTGGGACAGACCCTTATGATTTGTGGTAAAGCATCTCTGACCCTAAAAGCAACAGAATGACTTGAAAATGTTTAAGCATGCAAGTATCATAATCAGGGAATGAGGTTGTAACACAGACTAGTGTCAGGGTAGAAAGCAGGGGAGAAGTGAGCATGTTTAAGAAATATTTCAGAGGTAAAAAGAATAGAACTTTATGATGGCTTGCAAATTGACCGTTAGAGAGAAAGAAGGGTCAAGGAGAGTTTCTGTATTTTTGTATCATCCAACGGGATGGATGAGATGGGCATTACTGGACAAGGTCACAGAAGAGGAAGAAACTGTGAGCTAAATTTTGAACACATGCAATTTCAGGCACTAAGAGGATTGCCAAATAGATGTACTTGTAGCTATTAAAATGAAAGAATAGATGTTCCTCAAATAGGTGAAAAATGTAAGTGAAGACTAGAAAGTGACTGACAGGGAAGTGATAGTTGAAGCCTAATTATTAGAATAAATAAGCTCCTAAAATAGATTATAGAATAAGAGGAAGGAGACCAAAGATAGAACTTTAGGAAATATCTACATGAGGAAACAGAAAGAGTCAGAAGGTGGAGGAGGAGAAATAATCACAGAGGTAGAAGTAGAGCCTGAATAATGAAACACCATTGAGCTTCATGAAGATACAATTGCCCAGTGTTCATGTGTTATCCCTGTTATTTATTTAATGATATGAACAGTTTCAAAATGTGCAAACATTGCCTTTTCTTATCTTCCAGCCACCCTTTCCCCACCACTCCCACACACACACACACACACACACACACACACACACACACACACACATTCCCCCTGCTGTTAGTTAACTATGAATAAATGGTTATGAAATAGGGTTCTGTTCCTCAATAACAGGTCTATATTCAGACCAACAGATTCTCCCCATGTTTTACTGTGATCTAAAAAATTAGAAGAAACTGAAAAATTACCTCTAGTATTAAGTATCAAGAGACTATAGCTATTATTTGTCTAAGCTTCACGTATTGAGATATTGTGGCGTAGGGCCAACTTAGCTGAACAATGGACGGTATCGGCGTGTAACAACAAAGTCACGGGCTCACATGAAAACTATAAAAGGATACTCACTGTATTGTTCATGCCCTTGGAATGCTTCTTCCTTCCTTTCCTGTTTTGTTGCTGCCATAGGATGTCAGCTCAGATTTACTGTCATTGTTGTCATGTTGCCAATGAATATCATGAAATGTAGTAGGCACTTAACCTTGGGTGAGTCCATGAGCAGGCAGTCTGAAGTCTGAGTCCTCTAAGGAGGTTATCACGTTGGCTGAATGTTCTTGGAATACAAATGTGACAGTGAGGTTTGTCTTTTTTCATTGCCGAGGGAAATGTACCCTTCGGAATTGCTTTCCATCTTGTATGAAAGTTATAGCTTTAAAGAATATAACCTGCCTTCTCACAGATTTTCAAAACTCACCCACAGAGTTAGGTAGCATCCTTATATTTCACACAAGCTTCCCTAAAAACGGAGACCTATTTCCATGGGAATAAACCTAAGGCCAGGTTTCTTAACCTTAGCACCGTTGCATCTTGAACCAGATCATCTTTGCTGTGGGGGTTTGTTCTGTGCATTCTTGGACATTTACCAGCATCCCTGTTAACTGCCATCTGCATGTCAGTGGCACAACTCTCCCAAGCTGTGATAATCAAAATTATCTCCAGACGTTGTCATAGTGTTGCAGGATGGGGGACCCCTTCCAAAACTGGGCTCTTGTCTAAGACTCGGAAATGAATTGTCTGAGGAGACACATGTGCTGACAAAGCAAGAGATTTTATTGGGAAAGGGCGCCCGGGCGGAGAGCAGGAGGGTGAGGGAACCCAGGAGAACAGCTCTGGTGTTTATGGTGAGAGGATTCGTTTCCGGGTGGTCTTTGGCCAATCATTCTGACTCATAGTCCTTCCTGGTGGTGCAAGCTCTGTTCAGCCAAGATGGATGCCGGAGAGGAGGATTCTGGGAGGTGGTCGGACACGTGGTGCCTCCTTTTGACCTTTCCTGAACTCTTCCGGTTGGTGGAGGCTTATTAGTTCCGTGTCCCTCACCAGGACCTCCTGTCATAAAATAACTCATGCAAATGGTTACTATGGTGCCCGGCCAGGGAGGGCGGTTTCAACCAGTGTGCTCCCCTAACAACAGGTCCCTGAGGCGGGGCAGGGCTACAAAATCACCTCAGGTTGAGAACCGCTGGCTTAAGAGAAGTGCCTTAACATAAAGTAAGAATAAACAGATTTAGTAAGATATACACTGTGGAGACATAATTTCCTTTTGCCTTTCTGCCATTACAAAGTACAATTGTACCCACAGAATGCATCTATGGATAGTAATAACTTCTTAATCTTTTCTGCCCTAACGAACAATTGGGTAAACAGTCTGAGGTAGTATTTTTCCGGTGGTGTTTCACACTTTACATACCAGTTTCATTCATTTATTCATCCAATAAGGATTTGCCAGGCTCCCTCTCTGCTCTGGTTGTTAGATGTTAGGAAAGAAGCAATGAGTGGGATAAACGATGGTGCCGCTGTTCTCAGAGCTTAAATTCCAGGGACAGAAAGCACGGCGCACAGAGAAAACGCAGAGAATCAAAACAGCTTGGTGTCATTGAGCAGGCGCTGGCGAACTGTGTTGACCTGCTTTTGCAGATAAAGTTTTATGGGAACAGAGCCACACTCATTTATTTACATATTGTCTGTGGCTGCTTTCCTGTTGCCTCACCGGTCAGTTGTAGCTGTGGACATGTGGCCAGCAAAACCTTAAATATTTGCTATCTGGTCCTTTACAGAAAAAATTTGCAGACTCCTGTAAAAGTGTGAGCTTGGGGGGCCATTTTTGATTAAATAATTGGAGGACAGTTTTGATGTTGAGATTTACGATCAATATGTATTTGGTTTTTGCCCATCTTGGCAAACAGCTCCCCAAACTCTTGGAATTTCTTAAGTGATTAGAGCTATAAAGATGTCTTTTGTTATTTAGAACAAGCCCCTTTCAACCACACCTGGTTATTTAAGTTAACGAGGAGACTTTGGAAAGTCCCGAAGGAAGGGGCTGACTGTTGGGGGGATAAACCAAGTAACTAGACATTGTTAGATCAGCTTCAACCACATAACCCCACTTCTTACCTGTAAGATGGGGAGAGGGAATAGAGTGATTTAATCCCCAGTGGCCAATGATTTAATCAACCATGTCTTCATAATGAAATCTTCATTAAAAACTTAGAAAAGGATGAAGTTTCAAGGAGCTCTGGATTGGTGAATGAGCTTGACACCCTCGAAACTCCACAGGGACAGAAGCACCTGTGCTCTGGACACTTCTGTACGTCGCCCTGTGTATTTTTTCATCTGAATGTTCATTCATATCCTTTAATGTTCTTTGTAATGATAAACAGGAAATCTAATCAGTAACAGTTTTCTTGAGCTGTGTGAGCTGCTCAAGGAAACTAGTAAAACCTGAGGGGTAGGGGTGGAGGGGGGACTCATGGGAAGCTCTGCTATCTAGCCAGTTGGTCAGGAGCACAGGTATCAACCTAGATTTTTGATCTGTGTCTCAGGTGGGGATGAGGTGGGGTAGTCTAATGGGACTGAGCCTCTAACCTCTAGAATCTGATGCTAACTCCAGGTATATGGTGTCAGAAGAAATTGAACTGTAGGACAGCCAGTTGGTGTCCATCACAGCTGCAGAAATGCTGGATATGGGGGAAAAAACTCCCATAGACTTAAGAGCACATAAGTATTGAGTGAGTAGTAGGGAAATAACAGGTGAGTTCTTCCTAGACAACAGCATACTGCACAGATGACGTTTAAACTGATAGCTGACCAGGAGGCATCCATTCTGAGAAGATGAAGGCAAGGAAGAGGCAAAAGGAGACACTGGACTGAAATCCCTAAGGCAAGAATGAGCTAGTGTGGGAGAGGGATAGGAATGGTCTAAGATGAAATCTTAAATAATGGGGGCCTGATTAAGTAGGCCTTGTAGGTAATACTAGAGATGGGGGCTTTTACTCCAGGTAAGAAGGGGAGTTCTGCAGAAAACAGGATATAGGAAACGAAGGAAGATCAATTAGGATGCTCATAGGCAAGCCAAGAGACGATGCTGTCTTGGGCTGGGCTGCTAACAGCAGAGGTGGAGAGTGAGCATGGATTTGGAGGATGTTTTCAAAGTAGAATTTACATGACTTGCTAATAATGAGGATTTGGAGGATGAAGAAAGAAGCAGTGTCAAGAGTAATTTCTAGATTTTTGTCTCAAGTATTTGCATGAGTTGCAATGCTGTTTATTAATGGCGGGGGTGAGGGGCTCAAGGGAGGAAGTGTAACCAAGCAGGACCCTATGGGGCCTTCTTGGGGAAGACCCTTCCCCCGTATCCTCTGCTTTAGCTCTGCTCTGAAGGACCGAGGTATTAGCTTTTGATGCCTGTTTCCTGAGTTTTTCAAATGCTCAAACACCACCAAATGAAAGAAATTAACTACTCAATACTTGAGGATCATAAGACATTGCCCCCAGACCTTCTAGTACCTATGGATTGATCACCATCAACCAAAAATCAGAAAATTGTGCACCAGCTGATCACACACTCTGGGACACTCCTGCCTCACCTTGCCTTTGAAAACGTTTCACTGAAACCCTTGGGGATTTCTGGGTTTTTTGAGCATGAGCCACCTGTTCCCCTTGCTTGACACAGAAGTAAACCTTTATTTGCTCCAACTCAGATGTTCCAATTTGTTTGGCCTCACTGTGCATCAGACACATGAACTTGAGTTCATTAACAGAAGTAGCTTTGCGAGTCTATGATTATCAGAAGTTCTGTTTCACATTTATTAAACATTAAAGTGGAAATAGTAAATACATATTTGAAAATATGTGTCTGATGTCACAGGGAGAGGTCAGAGTTGGATGTAGGTATTCAGAATGGATATACGGGTTTTGGTATCTAAGTCAACGAGAGTAGATGAGGTTGTTTAAAAAGATGTTGTAAATGGAGAAGGGCAGGAGGTGGATACAGGAGGGAACACTAGTTAGTTCCACATTAGAAATTACCTATAAGAGAAGGATACAGTGGAAGACAAGGAGTAGCTGGGCGAGCAGAAGAAAAACTAGGAAAATCGTCATCTTGAAACTTTCATTCAACAAACAAAACACTCCATCATCTTGTAAGACCAACATTTATGTTTTCATTTTACAAAAAACCTGAAGGTTAATGCGATTGGGTAACTGAGTAGAAGGTAGTGGTCAGTAGTGCAAGAGCTAATTTCAGATCTTACTCACCTTATTTCTTATAACCTCGAGATACCTGAAGGAAACTGAGTTGTCGTCCAGTTATCATCCAGACCTGTCTTCTCCACTCTGCCTCCATTGAGACTGGGGGGAGGCCTTCTATTCAGCTCTTCTACTTTCTGGCTCTACGAACTGTTCGGGGGATGGGTTTTTTACATAAACCAATCTAATCAGAGTCTTCTCTGGGAGCTCCCTCAAACTAATTGGGCAACAGAGAGACTTTTCACAGGGATAACAAGCTGTGAAAATGAGAAAAATTTAGAACTGCCAGTGGCTGACTGATTCCCATGAAGGGAGAGCTTGCTTACAAGTAGGACCAACACAATGGGTGTTTGAGCCCCTGGAAACCACGTAAGTCTGAGCCAAAAGCACCATTCCCTATACCCTCTTTCCTTCTAATTTTACTTAAATGGATTTGAGCTGGGGTTTTACTACTTGACACCAAAAAATTTTGAATGCATACTTTTTCTTGTTGACTTTTTATACCAGCATACCTCCACTTGTACATAAAAGGTACCCAACAAACATTCATTAAATAAAACTGAAATGTCAATGTTTAATAATAATAACATTTTGACTTAAAATTAAGCAATCAATTTAGCTGTTTAACATGGATAAATTAAAGAATTTTGAAAGCTCTTCTTACCATTACTACTCAAAAACATTCAGTGATGGGAGAAAAACAGCTTCAACCAAAATTGTTGGTCTATTAAAAATAGCATTTTGAGGATGGAATAGTTTAGTTTCATTTTGATTTTGTAAGCCCACTCTCTTCTTTTCCTCCCCTTTGATTTTATAGTTTGATGGACAGACAAATAAATATTTTGAGGCAACATTCTCCTGATGGTTTCACGTGCCTTTCTGTCCAATCTTTAAAAGTTTACTATCAAATCAACCCTCTTTCTTAGCACTGCTGCCCTTAAGGTCCTCACCATAAGTGTTTAATATGATGCTTTTTGATCCTTAAGTTGAAAATACATGTCTAAATTTATAAAAAAAAAATTAATGTTATTATGACTGTTGACATAATGTTACCATTATTATTATGCCCAGCTGTTGGCCTGAAAATTCTGCTTCTGTAAGCCTATATCAGTATACTTTCAGAGTGAAGATAATCAGAGGTACAGGTAATTCATTGTTTAGAGAATGGAATAGGATTTTCATTTGTTCATCATTTCATTGAGATCATAAAGAAAAATCTGATTTATGTATCTAAGGGTAAATACAAAGACCATTGCCTTGGTACCATTATTTCCTTTCTGAAATTATAGACACTGTTTCCTTTTTTGTTAACAGGGGAGAGTAATCCACTAATTTCTGGGACTACTTTTAGGGCAAAGATAATAAAATTTTAACACCCTATAGAATCTTTACTTATAAGTGCCCATCTCCAGGGCCTGTTAATATTTTGATTCTACCTACCATAGCCTTTATACTTCTAATGTCTTTACATCAGAAACTATAAATTAATTTGGTTTCTGGCTATGAACAGTGTGGGTTCCATTTAAGTTCAAGAACCGCAAACCTCTACAATCAACTTTAGTCCCTATATAGCTCAATCCCTCTGTGGCTATGTCTTTTTTTATCTCATAAATAGTTATTAATTCAAGCTCTATTCACACTTCTTCTGGCCTAATCTGACTCAGTTTTTTTTTAAACTTTTTATTTCATATTGGATTATAGCCAGTTAACAATGCTGTGATAGCTTCAAGTAACAGCAACGGTATTCAGCCATACATATATACACACCCATTCTCCCCCAAGCCAAACTCATCCCATCCAGTCTGCCACATAGCATTGAGCAGAGTGCTATTTGGTAAGTCCTTGGTTATCCAGTTTTAATACAGCAGTGTGTACATATCCATCCCAGAGCCCCTAACTATCTCTTCCCCCATACTTCTCCCTGGCAACCAAAAGCTTGTTCTGGAAGTCTGTGAGTCTGTTTCCCTTTTGTAAGTAAGTTCATTTGTATCATTTGTTTTTAGACTCCAAATATAAGGGATGCCGTGCAATATTCTCCTTATCTGTCTGACTTTTATTTTTAGCATGTTGGGTTACCAATTAAAATTACGCTGAAATAAAGAAGTTTCTGTCAATCTCGGGAACCCTCTCTAATTTTTTCACGATTTGGAAAAGCTGCTGCTGCTAAGTTGGTTCAGTCATGTCCGACTCTGTGAGATCCCAAAGACGGCAGCCCACCAAGCTCCGCCGTCCCTGGGATTCTCCAGGCAAGAACACTGGAGTGGGTTGCCATTTCCTTCTCCAATGCTTGAAAGTGAAAATTGAAAGTGAAGTTGCTCAATCGTGTCTGACTCTTAGTGACGCCATGGACTGCAGCCCACCAGACTCCTCCATCCATGGGATTCTCCAGGCAAGAGTACTGGAGTGGTGTGCCATTGCCTTCTCTGTTCTAAAAGCTAGCTAGCATGTATTAAATACTTATTTTCACACATATTGTGCTTTAATGGCTGTGCTTAACTTCTGTTCTACTTTAACATGGATTTTATGATACAAACATCATTAAGACCTCTTTGGAATGAATCCCACTCTTTCCATGTCAGACTTCAAGTAAACATCTTTGTTTCCACAGTGATAGGCTTCCCTAACTAGTTAACTGTTACATATTAAAAGCAATCCTAAAAGATGATGCTGTGAAAGGGCTGCAGTCAATATACCAGAAAATCTGGAAAACTCAGCAGTGGTCACAGGACTGGAAAAGGTAAGTTTTCATCCCAGTCCCAAAGAAAGGCGATGCCAAAGAAGTCTCAAACTACTGCACAATTGCACTCATCTCACACACTAGCAAAGTAATGCTCAAATTCTGCAAGTCAGGCTTCAACAGTATGTGATTCGTGAACTTCCAGAAGATCAAGCTGGATTTAGAAAAGGCAGAGGAGCCAGAGATCAAATTGCCAACATCTGCTGGATCATTGAAAAAGCAAAATAATTCCAGAAAAATACCTACTTTTGCTTTATTGACTATGCCAAAGCCTATGTGTGTGGATCACAACAAACTGTGAAAAATTCCTAAAGAGATGGGAGAACCAGACCATCTGACCTGCCTCCTGAGAAATCTGTATGCAGGTCAAGAAGCAACAGTTAGAACTGGACATGGAAAAATAGACTGGTTCCAAATCAGGAAAGGAGTATGTCAAGGCTGTATACTGTCACCGTACTTATTTAACTTATATGCAGAATATATCATGTGAAATGCAGGGCTGGATGAAGCACAAGCTGGAATCAAGATTGCTGGGAGAAATATCAATAACCTCAGATACACAGATGATACCACCCTTATGGCAGAAAGCAAAGAAGAACTTAAGAGCCTATTGTTGAAAGTGAAAGAGGAGAGTGAAAAAGTTGACTTAAAACTCAACATTCAGAAAACTAAGATCATGGCATCCGGTCCCATCACTTCATGGTAAATAGATGGGGAAATACTGGAAACAGTAACAGACTTTATTTTTGGGGACTCCAGAATCACTGCAGATGGTGACTGCAGTCATGAAATTAAAAGATGCTTGCTCCTTGGAAGAAAAGCTATGATCAACCTAGAGAGCATATTAAAAAGCAGAGACATTACTTTACCAACAAAGGTCCATCTAGTCAAAGCTATAGTTTTTCCAGTAATCATGTATGGATATGAGAGTTGGACTATAAAGAAAGCTGAGCACGGAAGAATTGATGCTTTTGAACTGTGGTTTTGGAGAAGACGCTTGAGAGTCCTTTGGACTGCAAGTAGATCGAACCAGTCCATTCTAAAGGAAATCAGTCCTGAATGTTCATTGGAAGGACTGATGCTGAAACTGAAACTCCAATACTTTGGCCACCTGATGCCAAGAACGGACTCACTGGAAAAGACCCTGATGCTGGAAAAGATTGAAGGCGGGAGGAAAAGGGGATGACAGAGGATGAGATGGTTGGATGGCGTCACCGGCTCAATGGACATGAGTTTCAGTAGTCTCCAGGAGTTGGTGAAAGGGAAGCCTGGCGTGCTGCAGTCCATGGGATCTCAGAGTCAGATATGACTGAGCAACTGAACTGAACTGATGAAAAAGCACAAACCTAAAATATCTATACAGAATAAGCATATTCTTCTCAAATCCTAAGTCAGCACACCTCTTTATGTGCTGTATATATAGTTATACATGATAGACCACAGTAGTGGCATAGAGGCTACCTAGTATTAATAAGTCATAGTCTATAAAATGGCTAAGTCCAACTACCCTCCATAATGAGACCATATTTGCAAGAGGCTTCATATCTGAACATTTTTTTTTCAGATTTAAGAAACTTAGAGCAGTTTTAAGTTTATAGCAAGACTGAGAAGAAGGTACAGATATTTTCAATATGATCCCCTTGCCCCCAAATATGGATAGCTTCCCCCATTATCACCATGCTCTACTAGAGTGGTACATTTTTTACAACTGATGAACCTACATTGACACCGTAATCACCCAAAGTCCATATTTTATCAAGATATCTTACCTATTTACATGTGTTTATTACTTTAAGGGATAACAGATAAATTGGAGTGTGGTCAGAGAAGAAACACCAAAAGGTGAAAGGAGAAAAAAACCAGGTACTTGAGGACTGACTTAAAGTCACTGATCCTAAAGACTAGAAGGTACAGGGGACTCTATGCTGTTAATATACTGAAGAGCTTTCAACCAAAAGGAAACTTGCATTTTTCTCTATGTTCCCAAGTGACAGGATTGAGGTCACTGAGGTATCTTGGGGTACACAGGTTGTAGCCCTGTGTACAGAAAAGCTTTATTCTCACATTCAGAAGCTTTATTCCCACATCCACATGGGAATGGAATCCTCCCATATTTTGTTTAGCCAAAGGCTATTATATCACTAAATGGGGCTGTGTATATTGAGTTGAAGTATTGGTCTTCTTAATCCAGAGATTTCTTCTATCATATTTCCCCATCTATTAGACTGGAAATTATTTAGCCAGGTATTGGTAGATATTATGAACAAAAGAAGACAGTGGATCTCTGTGAAAAAGACCTCATTTAAAAAAATATTTTATTTTTTATTGAAATTTAGTTGTTTTACAGTGTTGTACCAATCTCTGCTGTATAGCAAAGTGGCTCAGTTATATATGTATAGATATTCTTTTATAAATATTCTTCTCCATGATGGTTTATAATAGGATGTTGAATGTAGTTCCCTTAGCTATACAGTAGGACTTTGTTGTTTATCCATCCTATATAGAATAGTTTCCATCTCCAATCCCAGCTCCCAGTCTTTCCCCACACCACCCCCACCCCCCGGCCACCCTTGGCAATCACAGCTCTGTTCTCTGTGTCTGTGAGGCCGTTTCTTTCTTGTGGATAGATTCATTTGTGCTATATTTTAGATTCCACATATAAGTGATATTATTTGGTATTTGTCTTTCTCTTTCTGACATACCTCAGTATGATAATCTCTAGTTGCATCCCTACTGCAGCAAATGGCATTACTTTGTTCTTTTTGATGACTGAGTAACACTCCATTGGATACATGTACCACATCTTGATCCATTCATCTGTTTCTGTACTTGATCTTAGCCAAAAGCTCAAGAAGTGATCCGCTCCTTTGTTAATGGACACTTAGGCTGTTTCCGTGACTTGGAGCTTGTGACTAGTGTTGCTATGAACATAGGGGTATATATATACAAAAGGCCTCTTTATCACCTAAGAAAGTCTCAAGCCTCAGTTCAGTTCAGTCACTCAGGTGTATCTGACTCTTTGCATGTCCAGCCTCCCTGTCCATCACCAACTCCCAGAGCTTGCTCAAACTCATGTCCATCAAGTCGGTGATGCCATCCAACCATCTCATCCTGTGTCGTCCCCTTCTCCTCCTACCTTCAATCTTTCCCAGCATCAGGGTCTTTCTAATGAACCAGTTCCTTGCATCAGGTGGCCAAAGTTTTGGAGCTTCAACTTCAGCAACAGTACTTCCAGTGAATACTCAGGACTGATCTCCTTTAGGATGGACTGGTTGGATCTCCTTGCAGTCCAAGGGACTCTCAAGAGTCTTCTCCAACACCATAGTTCAAAAGCATCAATTCTTTGGTGCTCAGCTTTCTTTGTGTCCTGTTCATTTGCTACCAATAAAAAGACTTAATTGTGCATGTTGTAATCTGCATTCCACAATAATGTTGATTTCCTACTACACTAGACTAAAAGTGTATGTGGTAATTCTCTGTCAGTATCCACAGGTGGGAGGACATGCTTCCACTGGGTGCATTATAGCTGAGAGGCACAGGATAAGTTATTCTACATCAGAAGTTAGAAAAGAAGTTTGCTTGAAAGCTGAATGAGACATATCAATTTGTTATTTTTAGTTCTACCAAGAAAAGCTCATTTTGTGCAAAAATTACCTTGCCCCTGACCCAGAGCAAAGACTCTCTGGCTCTTTTATATATACACTGATGCAACAGTAAAATTATTTAATGCTTTAGAAACCAAGAAAGGAAGAACATGAGAAAAAGAAAAGAGACTTACAGGAAAGAATTTTGCTTTCCTTCATTCTCAGGCCTCCTACCCACCCCTGCTTTCTTCTTTTCTTTCTCATTCTTTCTTTCTTCTTTTCTTTCTCTTTTTCACTTTCTCTCTTGTTTCTTTCTGACTTCTTTGTAACTGGAAAAAAAGACTTTAAAGATTTAACCACCAAGAAGAACTGAAGTGTTTATTTTCCCCTAGAATTTTTATAAACTTTTTTTTTTCCCCTAATTCTCCTTTAGGAAATCGACTAACTTTGGCAGATAGTAGTTAGGTCTCTCTCTTTTTCTCTCTGTTGTTGACATTGAATTCAAGCAATCCTATCATTTATCCTTTTATGTACATTTAAAAAATCAATGTTCACAATTTTGATTGCCTTCTTAGCAATCTTCTGGTGACCTGTGAAAGTAAGATGGAAATTGTAAAGAGGTCATTTGGAGAGCAGGTGCAGGGGAAAGAAGAGTAGGAAATAAATTCTGTTCATCACCTTAGTCCCTTCCTAGAGGATGCCTTCCAAAATGCTACATTTTATTTTTGAATTCATTTTTCTTCATACTTAGATGCAACTGCAGCTATTAAGAGAGCTTTTGATCTATGTTTCATAGGTGAATATTACTCGTGTGTTTTCGTTTTCACTACTATAGAAAAGATAAGCTGCACAGATCTCCTGGCTGAAGTCTCTGCCTCTTGTCCTTGCCTGCTAGCCATGCAACCGTATTTTAAAAATACGCCTGGTTTCACATTAATAGCAAAAATTAAGCAGAAATGTGAAGCCTTTGTGATCTTCCTTTGTAATAACAGAAATAGATATTTTCTTCTGGTCAGCAGGCAAAACAAAAATAAGATGTGACAGGGAGAAAAAGGATGTAAGTGGTCTTAGCGACTTCCTGCTGGGTAGGTGTCTGATATGGTGGTGATGGTGGTGGAGGGGTGCATGTAACCCAAATCGTCAATCCTGCTACCCAAGCCTGACATTGAATAAAACACTACCCGATGAGGACACCTTTGTTATCCTGGAATAAAAGTAGTTATTTGGGAAAAGATGATACTTTGAGCTCGGGTGTAGGAGAATGGGGAAGATGGAGAAAGAGAGAGAGAGAATACAATCGAATACAGGGTGTACAGTGGAGATAAACTGACATTCAACAGCACAGATAGATGAGTCCTAGAAACCTGAGATTGGTTAAGTAAAGCGGATTTGTTCGGATGGGCCACACGAAGGGGTGTGTGTGTGTGTGTGTGTGTGTGTGTGTGTGCGAGCATGCTGCAGTGCTGCTAAGCGTGAATGGGGTAACACTGTGAAGTGAGGATGAGGTGCTCAGTGGGAAACCACTGATAACGACCAGATGATTTCCATCATACTGAGGTTCAGTTCTTATTGAAAACACTGGAAATCTAGTTCATAAGTGGTGTAGTCTGATAACAAGTCTCTTGAAAAAATGCAGACAGTTGATGGAAAAAAGAGTTTTGATGATGAACTGAATACTGTTGATGTTTTCAGATGATCGTATGAGAGAGATTGGGCTTGATTAGTATTCCTTATGATTCTTCAACATGCAGCATCCAGTTAACAGAAATGAATGTGTGTTAGTTGCTCAGTCATGTCCTACTCTTTGTGACCCCATGGACTGCAGTCCGCCAGGCTCCTCTGTCCCATGGGATTCCCCAGGCAAGAATACTGGAGTGGGTTGCCATGTCCTCCTCCAAATGGAAAGGAATACTGCTGGTGAATATATGCCCTTTATTCATAGGTCAAGGAATTAAAATGTCACATAGTTGGGCATGCAGATGGCAACCCACTCTAGAATTCTTGCCTGGAGAATCCCCAGGGCAGAGGAGCCTGGCAGGCTACAGTCCATGGGGTTGCAAAGAATCGGACACAAGCGAACCGGACAGAAAGAATCGGCACAACACCGCAGAGCGCAGGGCATGCAGTGGTCCAGGAGGTTGTCCTTGGCGTGTCCTGTTTCCGTATGGCTTCTTCTAAAGTCACCTTCTTTCTGTGTGATTATTATTGGATGTAGCATCCTCAAAGGACATGTACAAAGCTCAGTTCAGTTCAGTTGCTCAGTCATGTCCGACTCATTGTGACCCCATAAACCACAGCACGCCAGGCCTCCCTGTCCATCACCAACTCCCAGAGTCCACCCAAACCCATGTCCATTGAGTCAGTGATGCCTTCCAACCATCTCATCCTCTGTCGCCCCCTTCTCCTCCTGCCCCCAATCCCTCCCAGCATCAGGGTCTTTTCAAATGAGTTAGCTCTTTGCATCAGGTGGCCAAAGTATTGGAGTTATAGCTTCAACTTCAGTCCTTCCAATGAACACCCAGGACTGATCTCCTTTAGGATGGACTGGTTTGATCTCCTTGCTGTCTAGGGACTCTCAAGAATCTTTTCCTGCACCACATTTCAAAAGCATCAATTCTTCAGCACTCAGCTTTCTTTATAGTCCAACTCTCACATCCATACATGACCACTGGAAAAACCATAGCCTTGACTAGATGGACCTTTGTTGACAAAGTAATGTCTCTGCTTTTTAATATGCTGTCTAGGTTGGTCATAACTTTCCTTCCAAGGAATAAGCGTCTTTTAATTTCATGGCTGCAATCACCATCTGCAGTGATTTTGGAGCCCAAGTGGTTAGAACATACAAATGGATAAAAAGTGAATAACCCTTTTGGGCTTTAAAATGTCTTTTATAATCTGGGGCAACTCATACATTTACAAGTAGTAAAATGAATTTAATAGCTTTGTATTTTAATGTTTCACTATTTTGTGAAAAACATATAACCACAAATATTTTAAAGCGATATTTTATTAATGTGAGAAAGTATCTTATTTCCTATTTCACTTGAATAGCTGGAATATAAAATTTTCTACAAAAGAAATGTAGTATTTAAAAACAGTTAACTATACATAAAAGTATGTTGAGTGAAATAAAATGCCATGTATAACAATGTGAAAATTTTACACAAGTCCACACATGACTAAGTGGAATAATTTCTTTTGGGGTTGGATTATTATGAGATGACTTTCCTGGGAGGTTGAGGCATGCACCCTGTTAAAAAGATAACTCTTCTTTTCTATGTGCTGGTGCTTCCTTCCTGACCCATCTCAAGCCCCATAGTTGATCATCTCTACTACTCTTTCACCAAAAGCCTTGATCTTTTTCAATCTTGGGTTGACCAAAAAGTTCGTCCAGCTCTAGTTAAAACTAAGCTAGATTTTTCATTTTCACCAAGAACTTTAGTGAACAGTGTATTCACTAACTGAATGAACTTTTCGGCCATCCCAGTATTTCTGCAGCACCTGCTCAATCAAAGCACAAAACTGTTTTGAAGCTACAACCTTCCTTTCCCAGAGCCTGGCTGGAGAAACTTATGAATCCTGCTAGGTTGGCACCACTACCCAATGCCTCATCTACAAACTCTGTTGAATCTTCAGAATAGATTCTCAGTCTTTTATTTAATACTTGTCTTTTTCCTTAACTCAAAATCTTCATCATTCTCAAGTTTCCTTCAACCTGAGAAGACAATTTTGTCTGTTACTTCATCCAGTAGAATTGGAAGCCATGGAGCATGGTTGGCATCGACTTCTTACCATCTCTAGAAGTGTATTTATAATAAATCTATGCCTACATAGTTTTATAGATATCATTATTTGTATATTTCCCTGTCTCCACTTTTTTTTTATTCTGAGGTCTTTTTTTATTTTTTTGCTTCATTCTTATAGGATAATGCGTCCTTTAATCTTTCTAATTTATCTCTAAGCATAAACACTCATGCTGAAATTTCTCTCATTTCTCCATCCTTATACATATTCCTTAATAGACCAAGCTCTGCCTTTTGTTCATCTCCCATTCCTGTCTCAGAGTAGGCAATGGCAGCCCACTCCAGTGCTCTTGCCTGGAAAATCCCATGGGCGGAGGAGCCTGGTGGGCTGCAGTCCATGGGGTCGCTAAGAGTCGGACACGACTGAGCGACTTCACTTTCCCTTTTCTCTTTCATGCACTGGAGAAGGAAATGGCGACCCACTCCAGCGTTCTTGCCTGGAGAATCCCAGGGACGGGGGAGCCTGGTGGGCTGCCGTCTATGGGGTCGCACAGAGTCAGACACGACTGAAGCGACTTAGCAGCAGCAGCAGCGTTCCTGTCAATCCATTCTTTAATTAACATTATTCCCACCACACCAAGGTCCCAAGCGATCTCTCAATTGCTAATGCCATTGGATATTCTGTAATCTTTTTTTTTTTTTTTAATTGGACCTCTTCTGGGTTGTTGTTCGCCCCATTGTACTTCCCTGGTTTTTAGTATAACCACACTCAGCTGGTTTCTTGTGTGATCTTTTTTTGTGTGTGGTGTCTTTTTTCTCTACTTTTCTCTGAATGTTGATCCTCACGGTTCAGCTCTCAACTCTGTGCTCTTCTTATCCCACACAATCTCTCTTTATGACTTAAGTCTCAGGTTATTAGTCACTTGTCAGTGTTGCCAAACCTCTGATTATATAGATGCCATCATCTAACTAAATTACCCTTCGGTTTATTCAATGGATGTCTTACATTTTTTTTATTTTTAGAAATCAAATTAGTTCTCCCTTTTCCCTAACTAGACTGTCTTTTGATATTCTTAATGCTAGTTATTGAAGCCGTCTTTTGCCAAGTCATTAAACCTGGAATATTGACCATCATTCCCGACTCTTCCATTTTCTGCACTTTTCCTATTTCTGTAATTATTAGTGACTACAAAAATCACTAATCTGGTTAATTAACTGATCTGCCTCAGTTTCTATTTAGGGTCACCTGGGAAGCTTTAACGCTATCCTAGCTCAATTAAAGAAGAAACTCTGATATTGGGGCCTGGAAATTTGTTTTTCTAAAGGGCAGACAGGAATAAAAACCACATTTCTCAATATTTCTCAAATATGTCACTCACTCCTCTTTCACCCCCAGTTCCACTGTCTCATTTTAGGTCATCCTCATTACTTATTGCCTGTGTCCTGACCAGCTCCCTGCCTCAGTCTCATCCTTCTGCAATCCATTATCAATCTGACCATCTGTGTGAAGATTCAGAAATATAAATGTTAAAGTGCCATTTCCTTTGCTTTTCTAATGCAATACACTCTCCCCTGGTCTACAACACTTAATGACTTCCCATCAAAAAAAGGCTCAAACTCAAGTACTTCAGCTGTACCTCGGGCCTTATTTTAATTTACTCATCCCTTGACACATTTTGCCTTTTATTTACCTTTCTCTGCTTCCCACGAAATGGACCCACTTATTCCTGTCCATAATGTGTTTATTTTCTTTCTTTTTTGCCCTTGCTCGTGAGGTCTTTGACTAGAATACCCTTTTGCGTTTAACTTTAATCCTATTTACTTTGCAAGTCTTGACTTTGTGATCACTTTTTTCCAGGCTGGCTTAAGTGGCTTTATTCAGTTTCTTACGATGATCTCTGCCTGAAGAAATTACTGTTTTTACTGCTTGATTTTATATAATCTTTTATATGCCTGCTTTTTTTTTTTTCTGAAACAATGACTGGTAATTGATCATCTTTGTATTCTGTGGGGTCTAGCATATATTAGATGCTCAAAAAATATTTCTTGAATAAATGAGTCAGTGAGCAGTTAGAAGTTATAGCTGATAAGATAAAGATGAATACCTAATAGATCTTGATGCTTTTGAACTGTGGTGTTGGAGAAGACTCCTGAGAGTCCCTTGGACTGCCAGGAGATCAAACCAGTCCATCCTAAAGGAGATCAGTCCTGGGTGTTCATTGGAAGGACTGATGCTGAAGCTGAAACTCCAATACTTTGGCCACCTCATGCAAAGAGCTGACTCATTGGAAAAGACCCTGATGCTTGGAGGGATTGGGGGCAGGAGGAGAAGGGGACTACAGAGGATGAGATGGCTGGATGGTATCACCAACTCGATGGACATGGGTTTGGGTAAACTCCGGGAGTTGGTGATGGACAGGGAGGCCTGGCGTGCTGTGGTTCATGGGGTCGCAAAGAGTCGGACACAACTGAGCGACTGAACTGAACTGAACTGAATAGATCTTGTGTCCTGAAACAAGAGATTTAAAATAGAAAAGGATACTTACTGTACATTGAGAATAGGAAACTTTGAAACCAGTAGAGAAGACTTTCTGTAGGGTTAGAATATATTAGATCTTTACTGACATAATAATGTCAGTAAATTAACTCCTGCAGGAGTTCCTCCTGCAGGTAATTTATTCTGATTTATACATTCATTTTGAGAATCAGTAGTCTTTATTTGGCTTTTTGAGAAGAAAAATGAATATAACTGGTCTGTATTAATACTGGTCTGATTAGCAGTTATATTTCCCACACAATCGTTTTTTATACTACACATTAATCTCCTGTGAATTTGAGCTTATTGTCTATGATTTTTAGGGTCCAATCACCTTGAGTAAGTTTGCCAGTTTCCAGATTTGCCAAACTTAGCAATGTGATCAGCACTGCGATCCCCTTCAGCCTTGAAATTCTGAATTTACATCTTGTTTAATTGAAAAATAAAAATTCAATGTTGTATCAGTGTGGTATAAATCAAAAGGTGCAAGGACTGTAGATAAATTATTGTGACACATTCTATCACATTTCACATTTTTCACACAAACTCTTGAGGGGAAAGGAAATTATCCATGTTTCTCTGAATCAAGGTATTATTGGAAAGTGTACTGTGAAATAAAAGGAATGCAATCGGGGTACAAAAGAATACAGACTCCGACAAAGTAGTAGGTTTATTCGTCACACATATGCTTATATCATATGTACCCTGTATATTTAAATATCTCATTTACATCTCATATGTAAACATATATAATATATAAACTTACTATATAAAACATACATATGCTATTCTGGTATTTCAAATTTTTATTATTTCATGCCACCTGCAATCTCAAGTTGTTTTAAGAACTGATCTCATAATCATAAGTTTATTTCTTGAACAAGACCTTGGTAATAGTATTTGCTGGTGTTTTGCTAAACATTTATTTGCTTCTTTCTCTTTAGAAACAAAGCTCACAGTTTTAGCTGGTTATATTGCTTTCTATAACAAAAAAAAAAAAATACACTGTTCTCTGGACATTTTAGCAACTGATTTTGGCCATCAGACTGAATTCTGGACTTAAGCTATTAAAGAGAAATATTTGTGGGAATTCTCTTAAAATTACTTAAGGGGAATTGATTCAGGGAGGAGTTTGATATACGCTTTTACCTTTCTTCCTAGCTTTTAGCCTGAAAATAAGTGGTGATAGCTGGAGCACCAGTAGCCGTTTTGGAACATAAGGTGATCTGACGGTGAGAAACAAGGTGCTGGGATGATACAGAGGAAAGAGAGGAACTTGGTCCTCGAAACAACTGTGGATCCATTATCCTTACCTGTACTTCCTAGTTGCAGACATTTTCTAGGTGTAAAAGAAAATAAGATTCCTCTTGTTTACAGCATTGTTGTTTATTGTTGCTTTTGTTGCTAAACAAGAATTCCAGTTGACCCCAATCAATATCTGATAAGTTCATAGATGAGCATCCCTCACTGCTAGCTACTCTATGTGCTGTCAAGGAGCTACGGAAATCTATTCCTCTTAACAAGGTGGTGCTGCTGGTTTGGTTGCTAAGTCGTGTCCGACTCTTGCGATTCCATGGACACAGGAGCCTGGCAGGCTACAGTCCATGAGATTCTCCAGGCAAGAGTAATGGAGTGGGTTGCCATTTCCTTCTCCATAACAAGGTAGGACTTGTAAACCAAAATATGACTAGGTAATAATCCACTTCTCTGTCTCTAACCTGTGACTTTGTATACCTGGGGGTTGGTGTTTTGGGTTGTGTCATCATGATTTTGAGTTGGAGGGGCACTGTAAATCTACCTGGTAGGAAAAGTAACATCTTGTTTGAAACTGTGAGTAAGTGGACTCTCCACTACACAGAAACAGGAAACCTTATACTTTCTATACAATAAACTTATACAGTCAATTCATTCAACAAATATGTTTTGAGGGGCTATGTATAGATCAAATAAGTTACAGGGAGATTTTGTTATTTAGTCAACTGGTATAATATCACATGGGTCACCTGTGACTTTGGAGAAAGTAGAAAGAAGAGAAATTGAATCAAATGGAAAAAACTGTAAATATTTTCCCCAATTTTTTCCCTCCAGGTTGAAAGACAGGATTCTAAGCTGAATTTTCTCAAATGGCACCAGCCTGTGAGTACAAGCATTAATGTCAAGTATTAATGCTCAAATAACAAGGGTTCACGTCTGCCATTATGGAGTTTCTCAGCACCTCTGCCATAGCATCTCCCAGTTTTTTTCTGGGAGTCCTGAGGAAAGGGTCTCATATAAACTTATAATCAGCTCGTTTATATTATTCACTTCTGGGCTGTTATGGTACATGGAAGGAAGGCTCTTTGTTAGGAGTTACGCCATTCTCCCTTACGGCAGGATCTCCAGGAGAACACTCCTCCCCTATAAAGGTGTCACACCCAAGTTCTCTCTAGGTCACAAATATCCATGTTTCTGAAGAATAGTGCACTCACCTTAAAGTGCATCATGTTTGAGATGGACTTGTTCCATGCAGAGATGAGCAGTGTATTTCTCTAGACAATTCTGTCACCTTGAAGTACTCCTGCTTATGCTGAGTATCACAATGTCTCCTATGAAAATATTTCTTTGTGCTTTTATTTATAGCCCTCAGTAGGCAGTACTTTATTATATTCTATCGCTTCTGTCTTCATTGGAAGCATCTGGGATGTAAAGTTTCATCCCAGTAGGTCTTTATTCCCCACAGACATCAACTACTCATGCTAATTGTTTGCAGGGAGGGCTACCACTCCCTCAGTTCATCAGACACAAGCAAATCCTGAATCTTAGTTCTGGTTCAAATGGGAGCCCTACTATACCAGAACTTAACTTGGACTCAGCATGGTTTAATAAAATACCTAGTGGAGAATGAAGCTGTAATTTCTTGGTGTTATTTATAATACAAAAAATAAATTACGTGTGCATTGTGTATATGTGTGTTTTTATATATATATATATATATATATACACATACATAAAACCATATCCCACAAAATTTGTAATTTGTATCAATGTGATATACTTGATACCATAGTCAGTGCTATTTTCTTACTAAGTCATCCCTTTCAGTTGCAAAGCGAACACCAAAAGAATGCCACATGCTATAACATGTATTTTACTTATTCTGCATTTATCTAGATATGAATGAGTATAGAATATGAGTAAAAATGTATATACTTAGTCATAATGTTTCCTTAAGCTCCTCTTTTCCTACATGCTGAAAAACCTTCTATACATATATTCTTTGGGGATTTATTTAAAAGATGACCCAACAAGTTTGGGTTTTTTTTTTTTTTTTTTCCTTTTGGAATCTCTCTTTAGTAAATGTAACTACTGTCACTATGAGTAAAGGAGATATGCATGGGTGGAAGAGATATGGAGAAGCCAGTTCTTCTGTAGATAAACACAATGTGAAAACAAGGAACTACTCTTTAATTATTGGCATAGAAATAATGGCAAAGAAACAAAATTACTTCCTGAACCACATTTTATCACCTGACCAGCTGCAAAGACCACGTTTTGCCTGTTTTAATCAAATGAAAACTTTAACCATCTGTGTTTAGGGCTGTAAAGAATGTTAACAAGAAGTCAGGATCCTTGACAGTCATTATCACTGGACTAAAACGGTTATTTAACTAGAAAGTGGTTAGAACCATTGAGAAACATCAGGTTAACTGGTAGAGAAATATTTTTAAAATTAACAACATGTTACAACATCTGAGAAACCCAAGGTGTAAAGTTTATTCCCCACTGCCAACTGAGGTGGAAAAAAATTCTAAAGCATAACAATCCAGAGCAATTGTTAGTAGCTCCTGTGGTGGGGCTGGAGCTAACAGAAGACATTTATTTAATCTATGATCTTGTTGAAAGAAGCGCCCCAGCACAGTAGCTTTTTAAGACTGGTCAGGTATGGGTTTTTCTAAAGACACTGGGCTGGAGCCACAGAAGGATTACAAATGCTGGGAGAGAATGTCAGACACAAGAGTAAAGGTGACTCAGACAAAATAGAAAAGCCGTTTCCTCTTGTCATTTACACAGCAACTTGCAGTAAATAAAAAGGTTCAGTGTATACATGAGCAGTTCCCATAGTCTGGTTCTCTTACTGCCCTGGCGTGGTTAGCAGAGACAGTTTGGCCTGCGTTGTCAATTGTTTACTTTTTCACCAACCTGACGTCTGATCAGCAATTCCTCTGGAACTAAAAGGAAAAGGGAAACGTGCTCAGAAACTAAGGAAGTTTTGGTTGGCAATCAGGTGTCAACCCTAGTCTATTCTGTGAGAGGCTTCTGCTTCATCTCAGAAGCTGAAAGGCTGTGAGCTGTTTGCTGCCAGTCCACAAGAAGCCGTGCTTCCGACCCGTCTGGCTGCTGTCCTGGGTAGAAGTTTGGCAGCCCTAAGGAGATGAATTCTTCAGCCGCGAATCCGCCCAGAGGAAAGAAGCAACGCCCTCTCAGCCACTCCTCCGTTGCTATGAAACAAAGACTAGGAAGGCGGGCGAAGCAGGAAGTCCCGCCTCCTAACCAGAGTCCGCTTCGGCTCCGTTTCCCGACGCTCACGCCCACCCGCCCACTCCTTATTGGTTAATTCCCTGGCGCCTTGCATCTTTTCTTCCATTTCCTTTTCCACTTTCGTCCTCGGGTGGATCCAGTCCCCTCATGTGTCTCCGAGTCCCTCTCCATGCGGGACGTGTGGCGAGAGGGCCTTCCTCTGGGGCCATTGTGTACTGTGGGAGACGTGGAGCGGGTGGCAGTGCGAGGACGGGCGCCTCCCGCCCATTGGCGCCGCCCGCTGTCGGGTAGGGCGCGGGGGCGCGGGATTGGCCCAGCCCCGGGCGGCCCCGCCCCCAGCCCCGCCCCGCGCCGGGCTCCCTCTGTGTGGATCCGACAGGGGTGGGGTGGCCGGCGAGTGGCCTCCTCCTCCGGCGAGCGCTGCTGCGGCGTCCCGCGGCCTCCCTGCGAGTCGGGCGGGAGGGGAGAGCGGGCGCGGATTGGTTTTGACGGTAATTGTTGCGTTCCCCCGCCTCGGTGGCCGGCGTCCCCGGGTCGCTCCTTCCTGGGGAGCGGGGCTTTCACGGTGATTACACACAGCCTGCCGGAGCTACACGCACCCTGGGCTCGCGCGCGTCGAGCCGGACCCGCGCACCCGCGTGTCTCTGCGGCGCCCGGACGCCCGGAGGGAAGGGGTGCCGGGGCGGCTCCGCGCGGCTTTCCGCCCAGGGGGCTTGGGGCAGCCCGACGCGGGCCTCGGAGGGAGAGGGGACAGCCCCGGTTTCCAGCTGCTGTCGCCGCCGCCGTCACACTTTGAAGAGGGGGTATTTAAAGCCGGGAGCCGGGCTGGGCCGGGGAAGGAGGAGCAGGGAGTCGGGGGAGCCAGGGGGCTGGGATCGCAGACAGCCCGGGGAGGAGCGTCCCCCGGGGAGCCGGACGCGGAGCGCCCCGGACCCGCGGGGCTGCGGGCGCCGGAGCGGGAGGGGGTCTGGGTCCTTTCTCCGTCCGCCTCCCCCCACCGCCGAGCTGCGGTCCGGGACGGGCAGGGGAGGAGCCTGGGCCGGGAGGCACCGCTGTCCCGAGACAAAGCTTCGGACCCCTACCCCCACCGCCTCGGATGAGATGAAACGCAGGAAGCCTAAGAAGTGAACGCTCTCTCCTTTCTGTGCCCGCTCTTGCCAGGTTCTCACTCTCTTTTAAAATGGACCTATTTGTTGGTTCGTTTGGCTCTTAACTTGGGAACGACTCCTCAGCCGCGTTGTTTGAAGAACTGTGTGCTCGTGTGCTCATGAGTCCGAACTTGGTGGTTTTAGCCGGGAAAATCCAAGTCCCCAGCCTTTGTTGACAACAGCCGTGCCCTTTCTGCTCCTGTAGAATAATCTTTACGTTTTGTGTAACTTGGCGAAATCACACAGTGAAAGTGCGGTTTTTGAGTGAGGCTCCCAGAATGTTTTCTAGGGGCTTCAGTTCTGGCCTTTTGAACTGGGGTTAAGTCAGGGAGGGGGGAAACCGATGTGTTCTTACATAGTTAGAGGAAATCTTAAGGTTTTGTTAACTGTCGTTGGGAGTTATGTATTAATCAAGCCTTCACCCCTTGCCATGTGGGAGTGATGCTTCTTTAACTCTTAGTGTTCCCCAAAGAGATCTAAGGTCATTGCTCCTAAACATGTGTGTTGTGTGTAAAGATTGAGAGTGAAAAATTCACACGCTATTGAGAAGTTGAATATGGGACCCTGGATTTTGTTCTCACTGATGGAGGAGGATGTAGTGGGTACAAGTTAACTTGTTTGCTGTTGCATAAATATTTTCATGACCGACTAACTTTTTTTTTTTCCTTTCAAAGAGCTAAGATTCCAGATGGCAAATTCTATGAATGGCAGAAACCCTGGTGGTCGAGGAGGAAACCCCCGAAAAGGACGAATTTTGGGTATTATTGATGCTATTCAAGATGCAGTTGGACCCCCTAAGCAAGCCGCAGCAGATCGCAGGACTGTGGAGAAAACTTGGAAGCTCATGGACAAAGTGGTGAGTTCTGTCTGACTGTGTCTGAACAACAGCAGGGTTGACCCTGGATGTGGTTTCTCCAGTTTTGTTTGTACTGTCATTTAGTAATAATTATTGGTATGGCAACAGTCTTTTGATTCGGATTGACCGTGTTTCTTATATCTGCTCTGGGTGTTTTGAAAAGTTGGATTCAGAGCCAAGACTTTTTTTTTTTTACCTTTTGTTCTACTCTTCAAGGTTCAAAGTTCCTCTATATGACTCAGATATGCAAAGCTTTTACTGTTGGCTGGTCTTTGTTGGTGCGTGGCATAGAATCACTTGGAAGTGTTTGTTCTGTCTTATGTAAGGTTGTGTTGCTTTTAGATAACAAAAGAGTGCACACAAGTAATTTAAGAAAAGTCTGTGGGACTACTCATGACATCCACAGTGTGTGATGCTGAGAATGATAACTGGGGAAAGAACCATATTAGTCTTTAAGCGAGGAAGCACTTTTTGAGAGTTTCCATTTTCATCTTTGAGAATTCATCTTCACTAAGGAACTTTTTGGTTGTTGTTAATGGTAGAGTCACACTTTGTTTCATCTATTCCATTTTGAAACAGGAAACCTTTTTGATTGCACTTTGTTTATTGTGAAAGGAAAATTTATGATGGAGGTGGTGGGACTGAGAGTATCAGAAACCTCTGTGGTTTTTGCATGTTGCTTTCAGATGAACTACAAGTTACAAGAAGAAATGGTGCTGGATGTCAGTACCCAGACGAGTCTAGGCAACCTGATACTTTACAGAGGTCTGCTGAGAAGACTGTAGCTGTCACTGTCTTGTCTTACTAAGTCGGATTGTGAAATAAATATGATTAAGATGTAGCTTGTTTAGTGGCTAAGTCATGACAATGTGGACTGTAGCCCACCAGGCTCCTCTGTCCCTGGAATTTCCCAGGCAAGAATACTGGAGTGAGTTGCCATTTCCTTCTCCAGGGGATCTTCCCGACCCAGGGATCGAACCCGCGTCTCTTGCATTGGCAGATGTGTTCTTTACCACTAAGCCACCAGGGAAGCCTAAGATGTAGCTTGCTGCTGTGCAAAATTAATAGTTTTGCTTTTGCATCAGTAGTACTGTAAGCTATATATTGGTAAATGTTTGTAGCCCTTTATAGTTTTATTTGATAGATATTTGGGGCTAATTATAAAATTAACTGATGCAGGGCTCTTGATATCTTTATACCTGCAGAAATGGGAGTTTAAAAAAAATATTTCTTTGTAGCTGTGTGCTAAAGCCTTCATGAAGTCATATTATGAAGAGTAAAAAGTAAAGCAGTTACCTTTACTTTTTTCGTAACTGTTCAAATATTTGCCACAAAAAGCCACTGTTGGTGGTCGTAGCAATACTGGAAGGGGATAAGATTTACTTTATTTTTGTTTATCCTTATGAAAAGCACAGATGGGTAGATGAACGATAGGTCTGGCATTCTGTGGCTGGTGGCACTAAAGGCAGAGCCAGAATACTTTTGTCAGATAAATATCCTTAGTTTTGGGCTTCAGTGTGACCTATTTAAGCTTCTGCCAATTATTCAAATTGTGATTTTAAAGTACTTCAGACAGAATGATGTCATAGTGTCAGAACATTGCAACTTGCTGCTTGAGGTCAGGTTTTCATTTTAACATTGGATACTTAAGAATGAGGAGCATGCAGTTGGAAAAATTGTGTATATTTGGCAGGCACAATACTAGCTGTCTTTGCTTTTCTGAGGAGTAAGCAGTTTAAGGTCACTCATGCTTGTATCACTAGTTGGGCATACAAGAAGGAGAGTCAAGGTTTTTTTTTTAACTTATCTGTTATATGAGTGGGCAAAAATGGGTCAGGTTCTACCGGGGAGGTCTCCTCTCTCCCCACCTCTTTGAGTGATCAGAGTTTGTACAATTGTGAGTAAATATTAGAACGTCAAATGAAAAAGATCTGTATGAGGAAGTGGTAAACTATGGTTAATAGAGTCATTATTTTTGAAACATTAAAAAATGTGTATGTAATTTTGGCCTGTGTAATTTTGGTGTGTGTAATTGTTGACCTAAGTTTTATTCTCTTTTAATTGTTTCATCATGGGTTATGGTAAAATAGATGGCTTATGGGTTATGGTAAAAAAAAAAATGGCTTCTGCCATTGTTTATGTTATTAACCCTTTTGTGGGTTTGCGTTGAGCCTCTCCAATTGAGACTCTTGACTCAAGAGGAAATGTATTACCTGAAGTCTCTACTTAGTGGAATGTGGGCACAGGTGTTGGCAAAGGTGCCTTGTGTGGCTCTCTCTATTTGTCTTCATTATCTGTCAAGGCTGAAAATTGTTGTTTGTTTATGCGTGCATTTGTGGGCTTTGTGGAGGAAACCATGTAAATCATTATGAAAGTCCAATACGTTTATTGCTACTCTGTCTCACAGTAATAAAAAAGCACTGATAGTTACTAATTGGAAAAATATTCTATTTAATTGGATAGTGTAGAAGAATCCCCCACATGTGTTTATCGTTCCTGCTTGTCAGTGGTGTGGGAAGTGGTTCATACTATGAGCACTGTCCTGGTGATTATATCAGGAACTTTATTATTAGCCCAAAAGGTAATCCCCTGACACATTGCCTAGCAGTTTTGTAAAATAACTGCCATAGCTGGAGTCTAGCTTGTGAATAGCAGAATAGTAACTTTCAAATCTAACTGGTAGTTATGTAGAAGACAGGGTTCTACGGAAAAAATTCAGCATTTTTCTTTATAAAACCTCTTCAACAAGGTCAAATCTTAGAAGTGTAAATTTGTAAACAAACTCCAAGTACAGTATGTCTCAGCTGCCTACAAAGTAAAATAACTTATCTCACAGGGCTTATGAAGCAGTCTTAGACTGTAGGGGAAGAACCTAGTACTGTGTAGTTACACCATTCCCTGGCCTCTAAAATTTAAAACGGTCAACTGAGATTCCAGTTCTTGCTAGCTGTTATGTTTTCAGAGGGCAAGCTCTCTATGCAAGGTCCCTGAGATTAGGAGGGAATGATTGCTCAGTTGTGTTCCTTGTAAGATGTAAAGTGTTTTGAAAGAAAACATCAGTGGCACAAACTTAACATAGTATATTTATTGAGGAAAAAAATAGTAACATATCCCAAAGCATCTCATTTATTTTAGATATATTTTCTGGTCTTAGCTCCATGTGTCAGTATAAGTCAATAGCTGATCCCAAACTGTTCAGATCAGTGGATGCCTCTCTGATACAGAGACAGAACTGTTAGTCATGAATATACAGTGAGGTTCATATACACCTGAAATGTGGAGTCTGTTCCAAAACTCTCACAGAGATAGAGGTTCTTAAACATTTATTGAGGACCTACTGTGCTTCTATGAAGTCCTTGTTACCTGGAGATGCAAAGCTAGACAAGGTATAAATCTGCTCTAGACCTGTCAAGGAAGCTCCAGGACCATCATCAGAGCCCGGCATGTAGGTGGGTAATTGCCACTTCATATAGAGAGGTCTGTAACACAGACCTATACAAAGTACAGTGGGAGCGGGCTCAAGAACATCTGCCTTGTTTTTCTGGCCACCGCTCAGACTCTTGTCTGCCTGGGTTCTGCTGGCCCCTGCCTTTAGGAGAGGCATTATTGTATTCTTGCTGAAAGTGCTGTGGTGAGAGTAAGGAAATGGTTGCTCATCAGATGTAGGAGCGATGGTTTATTAATGTGAGGTTCCTGAGTATGGTTTTCACAAGCGTCTTAGCCAGGTGATGGAAAGTGGAAGCAACAATTTTCCATCTAATAAATACTAAATGTACCGAACATACATGGATGTTCAGGAAATTAAAAAATAATTAACTGATGCCAAAGAGCGGAGCAAGTTGAGTACCTGCCTATGTTTCTGTCTCGCTGTCCTTGTCATTAATTTGAAATTATATTACTGACAGAGTTTTAAAAGCATTTAAAAAGTGATGATGCCAAACAGCCTTTTCCTGCCTTTTGTCCTCAGTGCATTTAGTACATTTTCAAGCTTGGAATTTAATTTATTCTCTGCCTCTGTAATCTCATTTCAACTATAATATATTTGAAAGCTTTTCAGTCAAAATGTCTTAAAATACATGCAGCTGTTAAAAAATAGTCAGTATTCTTTTCTAAGTTAAATTACTCATACCTCTGAAAAATACTGCACGTAGACTAAAACTTTATTTTCGGATGCCAGTTGTTTGTGTTTGATGGGTTTGAGAATATCACTGTCCTTGGGCCCTTGGAATAGGGAATAACATTTATTTGAATTATTCTTCACATATTTCATTTTCCTCAGTGAGGTTGTTCTCTATTAGCAGGATCATGGACCCAAATAGACTTGGATAGAGGATGACATAATACATACCTGGGTTATTTTGTCTAGTACTGAGTTAGATTTTTGAATTTGTGCTTAGATAAATGAAGTGATACCAAAGTTTGCTTCCCGTCCCTTCTACGTAAAACTTTCGGATAAAGTAAAAGATGTGAGGGAATCTTCCCAAGAGTTCCCTGGGTTTATCCTTGTGATACAGAGCATACCTGTAATAGAAGGCTTCATTAGTTAGTAATCATTTAACTCCTATAAAATTTTAACCATTCAGATTTTGAATCAACTTCTTTCTTTCAAATTTGCTTTCTATGCTATTAGTGATTTCATCATTCATTTATTATATGCCAAGTATGGAAGGATAGATAATCATAAATAACCATGTTATCCTGGAAGATATAGTAAGTGCGGTAATACAGTGTAAATAAGGATGGCATCATCTACTCAATGGACATGAATTTGAGCAAGGTCCAGGAGATGGTGAAGGACAGGGAAGCCTGGTGTGCTGCAGTCCACGGGGGTGCAAAGAGTCTGTCATGACGGAGTGAACAGCAAAGTGCTGTAATGTAGGATGTGAACATAGTTTGCTGGGGTGGAGAGTTGGTGTAGGCAGTGTGGTGTGGTATAGCTGGTAGTATTATCTAGCTGTTCTTTAGAGGATGTTTTGGATTCCAGTGAGGTGGAAGGAATGATGGGTCAAGGGAGATGACTGAGTGAGGGAAGGAAAGTTAGAGAAGGTTAAAGAGGCTTTGAGTGTTTTGTCAAGGAATTTGGACTTATTTCATAGGCAGAGAACCATTGAAATGTTTGAGCAGAGTGAGAGAATGTCAAGGCTGTGTCTGTCAGTTACTCTCTTGACTCTAGAAAGGATGAATTAAGAGGGGGAAGAAAACCCTTTAAAGGTAGAGATAATGATCAAGAGAAATTAAAACAGACTGGGTAAGAAATAATGAAGGGTTGAGCCAGAAAATTGACAGTAGATATAGCAAGTGTTGGTTCAAATGTGGGAGACATTTTGGAGTAAAACCTAAGGTCCTGGTGACCCTTCAGAGATAGAGGATGAAGGAGAAGTTGAAGTGAAAGTGGCTCTTGAGGTTTTCAGCTTAGTTGACTCTAAAAGCAGTGATGCCCTTAATGAGATAAGGAACATACGAAGAAAAAGAGGAAGCTTGGGGCCTGTTGTATGATGTTTGTTTTTTGGCCATGTTGAGTTTGACATGCCAGAGTGAAATCCATTTTGAAGTCAGAAAATTGCATATGCAGTTAAAGAGAGAAATTAAAACCAGAGATGTGTGTTTGGTAGATAAGACCATAGAGGTGGCATTTCAAGCTGTAGAACAACAATAGATTTGGAAGGCAGACCAGAAGGTGAGAGTTGGGGAGAAAAAGTCAGAGATTGGAATTTTTGGCTCTGTCGGTTGTGTATCTATAGTTAGATGGTGGTGAAGGAAAGAGAATCCTACAAAGAACAGTGATGGAACAGATAGGAAAGGAATGAGAACTTTATAAGGAAGTAGTTTCAACATCTAAGAAAACTAATAAGCTCAAATGGACAAATCCAAGCCAAACGAAAATTTAAGAAATCATTACATTTCTTGAGTCAAGGCCCTTGTTTATCTTTCTGTCTCACATCAGTGACAGCTAGATTGAAGTCACAGCTAGATTAAATTCAGTATGTGAAGTCAGGAAAATTGTTCTAGAACTGGGACAACTAGCGTAAAGAAAGAAAGCTATGCTAGCTTGATTTGAGCAGAGCATAGCCTTGTGTGTGTGTGGGTGCTATTGTCGAGGTTCATAGAATTGAGGGGAAGGGATATAGGTGGGGAGTGATTTAAGATGGAAGAAAAAGTAATTGATAAAGTAGTATTGTGGATTACAGTGTGGGAAGGGAAGGCTCAGAACAAGTAGAAGGGTAATCCTTGGTAGATAACTAATTTCTGTGTAGATAAGAGGGAATTGAGGAAATATACAGCGAATTATGGAGTAAATTTTTCTTAGGGTTGTCAGGAGGTGTTTTAACTCATATTTGTAATATTTAAACCATGTTTTCAAATTGCATATTATAGATTAAACAATATATGTTTAAGCTAGTTTTCCAGCAGTTAACTGCGTATGTAAGTAAAAAAACTGAAGTGGAAATTAGTCCTGAACCTTTATGTTAGGATCACCTTAAAACATGTTGCAACTTAAATGACACCACAGTATTGTTTGTGTCTACTCTGCTTGGGCACATATTTAAGATTTTTTACAAATTTGTTTGTAAGATTCTGATTTTCTCCTGGTCATTAAAGAAGCGTTTGGAAAATATCTGACTACATTTTTAGCTGTTTAGCACATTAATATTTAAATAATTGTTAAGCTCACACTGTTTTTCAATAGGGATTACAAAAATACTACTTAAGTATTCTACCTTTCGAAAGATTCCAGACCAGCTGAGTACCGAGGTACTGATTCCACGTGAGGCGTAGTGACCTGTCTCATTTGCTGCTGTTCTGCCCAAAGCAGGAGACTTTGTAAAGGATTTCAGGTAGTATAACAAACTTCAGGAACTAATTATGGGCTTCAGCCGTGCCTCAGCGGTAAAGAATCCACCTGCAAATGTGGGAGATGTGGGTTCAACCCCAGGACCAGAAAGATTCCCCCTGGAGGAAGAAATGACATCCCACTCCTGTCGTCTTGCCTGGAAAATCCTGTGGACAGAGGAGCCTGGCGGGCTACAGTCCATACAATGGCAGAGAGTCGGACATGACTGCGTGTGCACATGCCTACACACACATGAACTAAATGAAACAGCTCTTAAAGATCCCCAACAAGGTGGCCAGTGCCCCTGGTCTAATTCTACCTTTGCAAAACCTGCAGTGCTTCTGCTGTATTGTGGTATGATATGGAAGAGGAAGAAATCCTAAAAAGTTGCCAGGGCCCACTCTGCGCCAGGTGTTGTGTTGAGCACCTTACTTTTCTTCTTCTGAGACTTTGTAACATCCTTGGAAGTTTCCATGGTTTCCTGAAGAAGAAACTGGCCAAGGTTGTAAAGCTAGTAAATGCAAGGGCTAGATCCCAGGTCTGATTGATTCTCAGACCTGTGTCCATGGTATGAAGATTTAAGCACGTATGACTTATGCTCGTGGTATGAAGATTCAAGCATTATGGCTCTTCCTCTTTACACAAGAAATAAATCAAAAGGACCTTTACCCCTGTATTTGTAATGGTCAAGTTCTTCTCCAAGCTTTGTACTCATGTCGACAGATTTATTCCATATAGATGGGGATATTCTTTTTGTAATATTACTTCTGAGAAAGAAGAGAAAAGAAAGAAAGAAAGTGAAGTCGGTCAGTCGTGTCTGAGTCTTTGCGACCCCATGGACTGTAGCCTACCACGCTCCTCTGTCCATGGGATTTTCCAGGCAAGAGTACTGGAGTGGGTTGCCATTTCCTTCTCCAGAGGATCTTCCCAACCCAGGGATCGAACCTGGGTCTCCTGCGTTGTAGGCAGACGCTTTACCATCTGAGCCACCATATCTTCCTACTTTCCTTCGTTGAGATTTTTATTTTACACCTGCTATATGCAGGATCCTATATTACGTGATGGAAATAGACCAGTGAGACAGATATGCCCTTCACCCTTAAGCAGTTCCATTCTCATATGGAAGGATAGTGAACAAATGAATACATAATTGACTTCTGAATACAACTAGGCAATTATTTAATGGTGCTTTTTAATATGTTAGTCTTCTTAAGAAAACTTTGAAAACCATAAAAAAAAATTGGTGGTTTCCCCAGATCCTACTATGAGTAACTTCCAGATTCATAACCAGTTATATGCTAACCTTCTGGTTTTGCCCAGTTGATACTCTACGTAGAAAGAGTTCTGTTTTATTTTTGTATTTTTTACATTTTATGCTGTACAAGTTCTTATACTTCTATATACTTAGTGGTGATTTGCTGAAATATAATGTAAAGAATCCAAAGAACTCATGGATACTTTTTATCCTAACAACATACTTTTAAGTAACTGCAATAAGGAATCTCTTAGAGCAGTTAGTTACCTGGGGAGCACAAATAAGGGTTTCTTTCAGACTTCCCATACTGTCTTTGAAAAATGGGATATTTCACTTTGAAGGTATAATACTTGATTTAATACACCCGAGTGCTCCATGAAGCGAGGTGTATTTTATAATGAACGTCTGCTGTGGTATGCACCCAGTTCCTTACTGTTGAAGTTTCCATTTGCTTCAGTAAAATTTCTTTCATAGATATTAGGGGCTGGTTTGAATCTTGTTTGCAGGGAATATGTTAGCTGACCTAATACTTCTTTGTTACCTTTAGGCTAGAAATTTTAATTAAGGCACAGTCAGGAAACTGTTTAAATGCGAGAATGTTCCAAAAATAATTAACGGCTTTGAGAATTCTTTTGGCACTAGTAACTCCTGTGTTTACATTTGTGCCTTTGCATTGATATGTTTGAATATATATTTTATATATCTGAATACATATTCATGTATGTATTGAAATACACAGTGTGTGTAATGTATATAAAATGTATAGACATATACAGAGGGGTCTACTTAAAATCTTTAAACACATTTCAAGAATTACATCAGGCAGCTGTCTGCCTTTAAGGAGAAAGTGCCTCACTTGTAAGTTCAGAAAGCGGGGTTCTGAGCCGTAAACTCCACTGAGTTCCATTTCTGTGTTTAAGTCTTGTCATGTCACAAGGAAGGAGTTGGTCTTGGTGATCTCCAAAGTCTTCTTTAAAACCCTTTGAGTCACTGACTGTAATGGAATTTTTAGCCCAATTCCAACACTGAATGTTTTACCTTTAGTTCAAAAGCAGAGAGTAATGAACCAGTCCTTCTCTGTACCAGTTGCTGCCTTAAAAGTCCATCATTGTGTAATGTGCCTGAAGATTTGTTCTCTGTGAAAGTTCTGTGTTGGGACCCGCTGTCCTTCTAGGCAGCAACTTAGACAGTTCTAGAAGCCATCTAAGTCATTTGAATCTGAACTTGAACCTTGTGGTGAGCTTGATTTTTCTCCTTAAAATACTGTTGTTACAAAAGCATTTTTTCTCTCCCTGGCTTTCGCAGTTCCTTGCACATAGCGGGCACTCAATAAATGTTTATTGAATTGAATTGAATTTGACCTGCTTAGAAGAAGTATCCTGGCATTATTCATTTTCTGCAGGAGCTGTCATAAATCACAGAGTTTAATACTAATCCAGCTGATGGACTGCACACTCAGCGGCGTACAGTAGTAGTGGAGCATTTTATGTTGCGCTTGCCCAAGTGCAGATTTAGAAAACCGTGTGGCCCACAAGGGCTGAGCTGACTCTAGCCTATTTCAGAGCTCCTCATTCCACTCAGCACGGGCTTCCTCGCGTCCACCTTTTAGAGTGATTGCATTGAGTCCCTTTCACACACCCTGCTCTCTGGGGCCTCTCGCGCGATTGCACATCCCTTTGCCTGGAATATTCCTTCTGCAGACCTAGGTGTGCCTTTCGTGGTCCTGCCGCATGGACCCGTCTGCTTCATTCCCCCTCCATCACTTTGTACCCTCCTCCTTTATAGCGCTCCCGTTTTCCTGTCGTTCTTTTTCAAGCCGCCGATTTTTTTCCACTAGAAAACTCCTTGAGGACAGGTCTTTGATTTATTCCTTGCTGTATTCCCTGGGGCCGGAAACAATGCCTGATGCAACAGCGATTGTAGAATTAACAGATGGGTCCTGAAGTTCATGTAAATTCGCAAATGGAATAAAATAAAAATGTAAATGAGTTTAGCCAGGGATCATTAATTATATGCCCAATTCTAATTAAATTGTGATATAGTTAAAAAGAAGACCAGCCTGAGATTCATAAGATGCAGACTCTTGTGTTGGATTAATGATTTTTTAATAGTCCCTTAATCTTTGTGGTTCTTAGTTTCTTTATCTGAAAATGAATGGATTGGACAGGATCTTTACTAAGATCCCTTAGAGCAGGAATTACATCGCTCCTAAGTTAGTTACAGAGAACTAGGTCTCTCCTGCCAGACTGCTTAAGGCAGGAAGTATGCTCTACTCATCTATAATTTCCTGGCACCGAGCTCAGTACCTGGTATATAGTAGTTATTCAAACAATTTTACTGAATAAAGCAATCAATTCTCAGATGGAATTACAGTTTAAATAAAGCAAATGAGAAATAAGTTCAGGTAGCAAATAGGAAATTAAAAATTTGTAATGTTTAAAAGAATCTTAAATTACAGTAATTTGTAATGTCTGAAAAAAATACCTGAGAGAATTTTTTTATTTATCAGTTAAAAAATTCACCAGTTAGAGGAAATGAATTTAAAACTACCTGGTCCCCTAACTGCAGGTTAATAATTTATCAGTCTGGTGACATGTTGTACCAAGTTTCATGTTGCTAAAATTAAATTACCTGTTGTAGGATGTTGTTGGTGATACTTCTGAAATTTGTGTATATTTGTGATACTATCTTTTAGTTGTAAGAATTGAGACACGTTCTTGATTTAACTAGGATTTGTTAAGTCATTGATATATTTGAGACTTCATCAGTCTTTAGGGGGGAAAAACAATTTTGTATATAATTCAGTCATGAAAATGAGAAAGTAATATAATATTTGTGTGTAAAAATGTGTATAAAGAATTTCAGAATCAGATCAACCAACCATCTATACATCCATTTATTAGTTCTGTACTGTATGCTGGAGAAGGGGACGTCAGAGCATGAGATACTGGGATGGCGTCGCCAACTTGATGGACATGAGTTTGAACAAGCTAGAGAAGTTGGTGATGGACAGGAAAGGCTGGCGGGCTGCAGGCCGTGGGGTCGCACAGACTCGGACACGGCTGAGCGGCTGGGATGACTGATGCGCTGGATAATGATTTTAGGCACTGTATACAAAAAGGAGGGAGATAAAATGCCCATTGTTAATGTGAGAAATGTTTGTCCTAGGGGCTGATGCTTGATAGTTTGAGTCAGATTGTTCTCCTCACAAAAGATGATATGGTTATTTCTCAAAGAAAGCAATTGAGGAAGTAAGTTTAAGAGAGCTGCCTTCATTTGTTGTTTCCTTGATTCATTGTGTTTGTAGTTCTTGAAAATATTATTGTCCAACTCTTTTACATTTAGTCCCAGCACTTTTATGAGTACCCAAAAGTGCATCCATGTTTTGTGGAACCTGAAATGTAGAGTGGTCCTTTTAACGAGAAAAAAAAAAATTACAAAATTGGGTATGACAGTGTATCTTTTTAGAACAATAAAAAGTCACAAGTTATAAATTAAAAAAAAAGTTAAGTCCACAGACATCAGAGCAATAATCTAGGCTCTGTACACTTTATGCTTTGAGTCTCTTACTTTGCTCACATATGCCACCAGGCCCGGGTACCAGGGAATTTGAACGTGACCTTTCTGCTCCTGTGCTCGTCAGCATCACAGACACTTGAAATGTTCCTGAAGCCATTCTTGTATCACAGCTGCTGGCAATGATTTAACTAGTTTCAGAAGTGACTGTGTTCTTTACATTCACTTCCTATGAAAGTCTAACTAAATGTATCTTCAACCCAAATTTGCATTAGCCAGACTCCAGACATGTCCCCACCACTTTAGTGCCACCACTTTAGTCCCCACCACTTTCAGTTTGGCAGAAGGGATGTCACACTGGGAAAAAGACAGAAATCTTAGCCAGTTGTGTTTAAAACACCTTGCTCTTGAAAACCTTGCAGAAAGATTTATGATGAAAGCTTTAGAAGGGGGCCAAGTACCTGAGGGACCCTCAAGCTTACGGTTCACGAGATTCTCAGGAAATCTGCCTGTAGGTGTTCGTTTTGCCTTTTGTTAAAGCGGTCATCTCTATGTACACACTCGTTCAATTCCCAATGATTACATTTGAATGTTTAATTGGATGGCTCTTTATACTGTGGTGGGAGGGGTAAGAATGAGATGGGTTAATTTACTCTTGACTAAGTCACATGAATGTGTACCAGTGAATGTGGTAGTAGAATTACAGCCTTTTTTTGTTCTAACAGAAGGTATTTTCAGTTCTGCACGCAGCCCTGAATGCCCCAGTGGTGGGGTGACACCTGACGGAATGACTGAACCGTCATGTAACAGGTGTTCTAAGCCTGGGATGTAATGTGAAGAGGTGGAAAAGACTTGTTCTGACCTAACACCTATTTACTAGTTAATAATTCAGTTATTAAAATGGTACCTGTTTAAAGCCTCCTCAGTGCCTGGGAACAGTATGCCAAAACATAAAATCTATCAAACAGCTTTAGTTGGGAAAGTGATGTCTGGATGTGAGACGTTCAGATAGCCAGCAGGTGAGGCCTGTGCCTCAGTTTTGTTTAAGAAGGAGACTGTTAGTGATGTACAATGAGTAGCACGTTGGGGGTCTGTTAAGCTGTGAACAATGGGATGTTGAAGAGAGGTTGAAAACTTTGGGGTTGAAAGTAAAGGTCTGCCAGAGAAGCTGAATGAGAGCTAAAGAAAATAGGATTTTGTTGTGAGAACAGATGGGAATTTAATTCTTTGTAGATTGGTGATTATAGTTTTAAAGTCAAAGTTTGTATTATGGAAAGCAAAGAAATGGTACACAGGTTGATAATTTTTCAGTTTTTCTGTGGAAGAAAGTGTTGCAGCTCACATGAAAATGTCTTATTTCTGTCCTTGTTTCTTTTAGGTCAGACTGTGCCAAAACCCCAAACTCCAGCTGAAAAATAGCCCACCATATATACTTGATATTTTACCTGATACGTATCAGCATTTGAGACTTATACTGAGTAAATATGACGACAACCAGAAACTTGCCCAACTCAGCGAGAATGAGTATTTTAGAATCTACATTGACAGTCTGATGAAAAAGTCCAAAAGGGCCATACGGCTCTTTAAAGAAGGCAAGGAGAGGATGTATGAGGAGCAGTCGCAGGACAGGTAAGAATATCTCAGATTTTATTTTTCCTAGTGTCAGTCGATGTTGCATTTTGTTTCACGGTTAGGATAAATGTCGCCATGTGTGTGTTTGAAGGGAAATGTTGCATTTGTGTCTTCGCTTCTCACATTATTTAAACCTTGTAGTTTTACAGGTTTGCACAGAATTATCCGTCAGTAGCTAGTTCATGAGGCGGTGTTCTTACTTTTCTGAATAGGCATTATTTTTCAGAGAAGTTTTAGATTGCAGACAAGTTGTTCAGAAAGTAGGGTTCCCTTTACCTCCTTCCCCCGAGTGCCAGTTTCTTCCTAAGAGCCTGCCGAGTGTGGGACTTTGGTTACGCTGACGACCTGCTGTCGGTGCGGGATTGTTAACAAGTTCATAGTGTTGCAGGCTCCATGAACTGCCGCAGTTGCATAGTAAGGCCATGTGTCCATCTCTGCGTATCATGCAGAATAGCTTCTCTGCTCCAGAAGCGCCCCGGGCCTGACCTGGGCTCTGTCCCCACCCGCCTGCCTGCGCACCTCTGGGAGCCCTGGCAGCCGCCATCTACTGTCTCTATTGTTTTGCTTTCTTCCGAATGGCGTAATAGTTGAAATCAGGTAATATGTAACATTTTTAGACTGGCTTCTTTTACCTAACTGTGTGTATTTAAGGTTACCCAGTGTCTTTTCATAGCTTGACAGTTGATTTCTTTTTATTACTGAGAGATATTCTCTTCTGTGGATGTAGTACAGTTTGTTCAATCCACTCATCTATTGAAGGAGATCTTGGTTGCTTCCTAGTGTTGGCAGTTATGTATAAAGCCGCTATAAATACTGATGTGTAGGATTTTGTGTGGACATAAATTTCAGTTTCAGCTCTTTTGGGCAAATACTTAGGAGCATAATTACTTGATATTATGATAAGCCTATGTGCAGTTTTGTAGGAAGTTTCCAGATTGTTTTGCAAAGTGGCTGTACAGTGTACATTCCCACCAGCAGTGAAGAGTTTCTGTGCTCCACTCAACCAGCATTTGGTATTGGATCGTGTCTTTAGGACAGAGTCTTGATTGGATGTGTGGGTGTGCTAGATATGCGTGGCAGATGTAACGTCAATTCCTATTCTTTGTTAAGCGAGAAGCCGGAGTGTTGATGCTTGAAGTAATATCAACTGAATCCTCATTTGATAGCCAGAATTTTTGACTTGGAGATTCATTAAAGTTTGTTGTTGGGCTATTTCAACATTAAATTTCATGATCTGTCTTTAGGTGAATAGAAAAAATAATAGAGTTTTCCATTTCTGGGACATTTATATCTAGAATATTCCCTGATAGTGATCATCTATTTATATTTCCGGACTGTAAAACAAATATTAATTAAAGTATATAATGTCTTGATGTAGTTGAGGTGAATTTTAGTTTAAAACTCTTAATGTCTTTGGATTTTAGTTTCCTTAGATGTTGGAAAAACTTCTAAGAAATCTCTATTACAGGTCAGAAACAGTTGCCTCCTTTAGTCTAATGAAATATAAGATTGTGTAACAGAAAATTCAGTTATCTACATATGTAGACACTGAAGTTGTAAATACCAGCCAAACAAATACCCAGAGTGAATAAAACCATCAAATTTAAATGTAGGAAAACCCTCTGCCAAAGGTAAAATGGCAGGAATGTTTACTTATTTATAATTTGCTCTCTAAATTAGTGATGAATCCTAACATAATCATAGGAGTCTAACCAATTATGTAACTGTGGGCTCATCACTTGATATTCTTGGACCACAGTTTACACATCTTGAGGGTGGTGAATCTTCCAGTCAGTTAGTTGGCTTTTAGCTTCAAGCTCTGAGACTCTCTCCAGGCCTGTTAATGGGAATTTGAATTGCTTCAGGGTTCTGGAAGTAAGGAAGAGAACTATCATAGCGTTGGTTTCTTATAGACTTTCCAAGAATGGTCCAAGGTTATGGAAAGGCACATGTTTGTGTTTAAAACTGTATTTTTACCTTGTAGTTTTGCCATTGATCTAATAAAATTAAGTTGTTTTAGAAATATCTTTCTACATCTTACTCAGATTTGGTAGCCCTGAAATTCTTAACCTAGCAGTGCAATCCATGAAATTTTACTTTTAAAGGTTATCAGGTCAGTGAGAAAGTGTATAACTTCTAGGATCTAGGAATTCAAGTGGATACAGTGTTTTAATTGGATGTAGTAACATTTAATGGGGCTGGCTTTATTTCACTTTATATCATTTTTAGAAACTTGAAATATTTTTTAACTCAGGAGATGTCTTATAAATTACCATTCATACATAAGTTTTGATATTTTTGGCTTTTTATGTGTGAGCATATTATGGCGACATTTTATTAATTTTGATTGATCGTGTATAGATTTCCATAGATAACGACAGATTGCATAATGTTAAGTGATCATATTGAGGCAACTCTGTAAATTCTGTGTTTTAAGTATCCAAGTAAATTTTGTCACTGTTTGAAATTCAACTCTAAGCTTACTAGCTTCTTTCTAGTAGCATATTTCTAATTGGATTTTTCTTTCATCCATGTTCCATTTTCTGATAATGTTTGATGGCCACTGTTTATGCAAAGCTTACATTTGGTAAATGTCTGATCATAATTCATAATGATGTACTGTCCTTGGTACACTGTAACAGGATACAGATTTTTTATTTGTGTTTCTTTTAGTAGTAATATATTTTTAAACAATTCATTCTGTATTCCCTTAGTTTTTCAAATGTTAACTGAGGCTTAAGCATGCCACTGTACTTGGAGCTCTGGGACGTTTTACTCTACAGAATTTGAAAGAAACTTAGAATCTTCTCATGGTTGTTAGGCATTTGAGTATTCTGTTTAGTATTATGACTTTTACCTAACATGTGTGATATACTGGTTACTGGGAATATTATAAATTCTCTGAACAATATATTTTTTTATTTTGTAAATAATGTCACTAGAGACATAAGTATTTTTAAGGTAAAAATGAAGGACAGTTATGGTAGAAGTAGTAATTTGGAGTTCATTGACTAAACCAGCATTTCCCTGAGAGAGTCTGTACTTTATTGAAGAAAACTGTGCTGAATGAATACATGAATGTTTATTTTAATGTTCCTGTTGTATCAAAAATAAACTTCTTTGTGGATTTCTTTTAAATGTAGGGATTAGTGGGGGAAAAAATCAGTCATCAGTTTTGAACCAGCTGTGCTTTAATTGATTGCTTAAATATGAGCAGCCTGAATTTTTAAGGCAGTTTCACATAAGTGTGATAAATATAATAACAAATAGAAAAATAAATAGATATAGCAAACGGCATGCAGCGTATTACCTGTGTAGAGGGCGAGAGGTAGAAATTAAACACCTGTGTTTGCCGTGGAAATGTGTATCAGGAGCGCGTAGTGCAAGCCTCTTGCTTTGAGAGTGGGCGGGGTAATGCTTTATGGTGGAGGCAGCCTGCACGCCTCACTTGAGTTTTTTGTTTTGTTTTGTTTTGTTTTTTTTTTTCTCACTTGAGTTTTATAGTAAACCTCTTTCTGCTCCAGAATCACTTTTCCCCATGTCCCCGCTCCCCAAACGTTTGAACCTGACACTGAGTTGGTGCTTCTTGAGCGATGTCTACACCATCCTTAACTGGTTATTTCTGGGAAGAATAATTCACTGGTCTCTGGCACACAGTGTTTGCAAGTGTGGAGTAGGAGTTAGGCGTCACGTCGAGAAGGGATGATTTATAGTTTCAGGCACAGGGCGGAGGAGAAAACTTTCTTAAGTTTTCGTGGCGAAAGTCAACAGTGGGTGTCAAGGGAGTTGCAGGGGAGCCACGGGTGACACTTGGGAAATTGGCAGGAGGCGCCTCTCTTCAGTGATGTGCCCGGCCGTTTCATCAGTTGATCATTTTAATAGAAAAAAAAGTTTCGCTCTCATATAAAAAGTTATGTATTAATCACCTGTTCTTCACACCCCGGTGCTGGGCACTGTTTCTGTAGAACACCCAGAGGTGATGGCATAGTGATGATCAGATTTTCCATGTTTTAGAACTGCTTCAGTGGCCTAGAGTGCTACAGCCCATTTTTCCCTCCTACACTCTGGTTTGCAACCGCTGAAACAAAACCAGAAGTCAACTGAGATGGAAAAATAGCTCTGCGTTTGATAGCCTATCTGAGAAGAAAATAAAGGCTTTAAAAAAATTCATGCCAAAGAGTAATACCTAGATGTTGTCTTATTATTAATACCATGTGAAAGCCCCTGGGCCATTCTATATGTACATGTCTTGTAGAAAACAAATCATAGTGTGCATAGCTAGTATAATAATAGTCATTCCAAAAAAAGGTTTTTTTAAATGTATTTTGATTTTAAAAAATTAATTCTAGAAAATGCTAGCGTTTGTTTAGAATTCATGCAGGAGCATTAGGCAAAAATCTTTTTCTCTGTTGACCACTTGGCTGAGCAAAGAAAAATGTATAGCCTGCTCCATTAATAAAGTGCCTTTCTCCTTAAGGAACCACAAATCACCGTGCATGATGTTTACGCCTGTGTTCTAATTCATGAAATAGGGTACCAAGAACATTTTGAAAGTGATACAGTAAAGATAAGTTGAATCAAAACAACATCAGCTGCAACAACAGCCCCAACAGTAAGGGCAACGAGAAATGACAGAACTGCAGACCGACCCGCTTGCCTTCCTCAGAGCACTGTGTGATGCCTTTGCTTTGGCAAAGACTAGTGTGTTCACTGAAATGTTTACATTGGTATAAACAGGAGTACAGGTTCGCAGCACTCATGGTTTTCCGTCTCGCCATATAGAGATGCTGGCCTTTGTGCTCTGTGTGGTAGTTTTAGTTATTGCTGGAGCTCGCAGGTCAGCAGCCTGGCTTGCAGCCCCCATCAGGTCCCCGTTTCTCCTGGGCAGCCCCGGGCGCTGTGAGGACGCGAGGGGAGAGCGCGGGGCCCCGCGTCTGCTGGCGCTTCTCCTCCCGCGCTCCCTGTCGCCTTGGCTGCCCTCCCGATTGCAGGATGTGTTTCCCAGGCTTTTATTGTCTTTTGGACAGTTACAGTATTTGTTGGTTCAGACATTGCAGCATCAAAAAATGAGGCTGTGGCTTGTTTCAAACTAAATGTCCCTGTTGCTCCGTTAGTCTCTTAAGTATATTTTCGAATCCAATGGTAGTTTCTAGTAAACAATGCTATTTTTTGTTATTACAGTAATCATTTGCAGGAGAGTTAATCTTAGGAAAGTTATGTCTTCTGTAAATAATTTGTGCGGTATTAAATACGTTCCATTTGTTTCATGAAATATCTATTGTTTAATGATGCACGAGAAGGAATGGTTTATACTCCTTTAAGAAAACAATTTTATATTTTAAATTTTAACCTAATCTTTCTATTTCCTTTTTTTTTTAAAATTAATGGTGAAAATTTCAATTCTTTTGCATTTCAAGAGAACAAGGGACAAGTTGCAAGTAGAAAAATATGATTTCTAAATAAGTCAACAGACGTTGTGGATAGATTTTTGAACATAAATATTTTAATATAAACATACTCCATTGCTATTTAATTTTTTACATGTGTCTGCATTCTAGGCATGTTTTCCTTTTCAGTGTCAGAGCAGAGGAAGGAAAAGATTAATTTGTGATATTTTAAAATGATGATATGTAATTTGGATACAGAGGAAAATAGTAATCAGTCCAAATGTATCTGCCAAGTAGGAAATGGAATTTTCTCTAGAAAAAGTGAGCATCTTCCTGAGATTAATTTATCATCAATGAATAGTTTGTTTCGTCTTGATAAGAATGCTTTCACTCATATTTCAAGCATCTGAGAGACATGAAATATACTTTCCTAAAGTTTGGACATGAAGGGGCTTTTTTCTTTAATATGCTATGAACATAGAGGCCACAGGAAAGTTGTTTAGACAAATCTTTCAAAGTTAAACAAAAGGAGTCTGTTAGAGTGGGCAGGTCAGAGCTTGCAGAATCTTTGACTGTTAAGGACTCTATGACCAACTACATCCATGCTGCTTTTGCTAACTGGATACAAAGTAATTTGTTGATTTTCATACAAAAGAGAAAGGGGTTTCTTTAGCAGTTTCCTCTTTGGGATATATTTTCAGAATGCAAAATAATACAAATTATTCTGCTATCCATATACTCAAATTTATAGCTGGATCCAGTGCCCACTCTTTTTAAGTTTTAACCAAAATGTTTACATTTAACCCATTTATTTGGTATTTATTTACTTTTTTTCCCAGCCCTCTATTAACACCATTCAGTCTGTAACACCTGGTTTATTAAGTATTAAACATTTCATTGCAATTTATTTCAATTCCTTCCAGGCCAAAATATATATTATATACTCATGGTATTTTGATTTTAAAAATGGAGGAATTTTACTTGTAGTTGATTAAAATTTCTGAGTAATAACCATTGTATCATAAGACAGTAAAGCCAACTCACACGGCTCAAGAGAACTTGGCTTTATGGTTGAACACCTTTTATGTTTTTCAGTCTTAAGGCAGCTTATTAAAATTGATGTTTTCCTTTCAGTAAATATCCGGTGACATTCAAATTTGATAATTAAAATCCAGAAGCACTCAAGAAAGAATGCCTGTTTTCAGTTTCATAATAATAGTACTCCCACAAAGAAGGTTGATGGATGATGTCTTTCAAGGGGCAGACTTGTTATTTATTGATGGTTAAAGAGAGCTCCTTTGGCAGTTTTTTACAAAACTAAATTGAAATCTGTTTATAAAACAGAAAAGCTGCAGTGGTAATTCTGTAGCCTGAAGAATGCTTGGAAATCTTGCTCAAGAAGCATTTCTTTCTTTATTTTGTTTTTTTTAGTGATTTAATATAGAAGTGGGGTTTCTGGGAATCCAAGCAGATCAGCATCCAGCACTAATTGCTTAGGTCATAAAATAGTCCTCATGTCTCACTGTTTTGAAATAAGGTGCTTCGAGTATTGAGTTTTCTAAACCTATTTTTAGTATTAATCTTTTGTCTCTTTAAGATCATTATTATTAGAGCATGAGTTTTTGTTGGAGTTTTCATTTATACATGAGTTGTTTATAGATGTATTAATTATAGCAGGTTACACCTAAGATCATTGCAGAAGGTGCCCATTTATAGATTTAAATCATAAAGATTGAGACGGCCTGTCTCATTTGGTAGAACCACTGAGCAAGAGATTAAACTCAAAGATAATTTAGATCTATGACTGAAATGTGTTACTTTGAACATGTGATCATGTGATCACACATCATCACAGATATTTGACTGTTAATTTCCTAGGGCTGCTGTAATAAACGACCACAAATGGAGTGGCTTAAATTGCGGTGTCTGTTGCCTTGAGTTGGTTCTCTCACACTTCTGGAGCCTAGGGTCTGAAATCAAGATGTCCGGAGGACCATGCTCCCTCCAGCCCTCTAGGGCGGCGTGCTTTCTGGACTCCTGCTGATTCTGGTAGCCCCGGGCGCTCCTTGACTTGTGGCCTCGTAACTTCAGTCTCTGCCTCTGAAGACTGTCAGTGTGTGTATGTGTGTGTCTGTGTGTGTGTCTGTGTGTGTCTGTCTGTGTGTGTCTGTGTGTGTGTGTGTGTGTCTGTGTGTGTGTGTCTGTCTGTGTGTGTCTGTGTGTGTGTGTGTCTGTGTGTGTGTGTCTGTGTGTGTCTGTGTGTGTGTGTGTGTGTGTCTGTGTGTGTGTGTGTGTGTCTGTGTGTGTGTGTGTCTGT